>NW_021620860.1:2878575-2945829 GCF_004785775.1 Grammomys surdaster
TCCCCTCCCTCCCTCCCTCCTTCCCTCCATCCATCCTTCCTTCTTTCTGTCTTCTTTCTTTGAACAGGTTTGGATGGAACCCAGGACCTTATACATATTAGGCAAGTATGTGCTTTGCCACTAACCTACATTCTTGGGCCACTGTCTCAATTATTTTATTTTGGAGACACGGTCCCACTGTGCCACCCTGCTGTGTAGAACAGGTTAGCCTCAATTTGTTTGTTTGCTTGTTTTTTATTCATGATTTCTTTGTGTAGCCCTGGCTGTGCTGGAGCTTGCTCTGTAGACCAGGCTGGCCTTGAACTCAGAGATCCTGTTGTCTGTGCTTCTTGAGTGCTGGGATCAAAGGTGTGCTTCACCACTGCTTCATTTTCAATTTCTTAATTTATAACAATGATGGGACCTTCTAGAAGGAGCCCCCAGAGGCTCTGGCAATGCCGATCCACCTCTGCCCATCGGCTGAAGCAATGTGTGGTCAGCTCAGTTTTCTGTATGTGAACTTTGCATTCAGTAGTAAATTCTGCAGGCAAGTTAGCAGTCTCTCTGATGTCTCCTACCACGGTGAACAAGTTCATTTGAATGTTATGAAGACTGAAAAATCTTTAATGTATTTAATAACTAGTTTAGATGTTATAGCTGAGTGTGGTGTCACATGTCTGGAATCCCAGCACTTGGGAGGAAGAAGCAGGAAGATGGAAGATCAGGAGTTCTAGGCCAACCTTGACTACATGAGACCCTATCTCAAAAAAAAAAAAAAAAAAAGTATGGCTCACACGTGTAATCTCAGCACTTGGGAGGCTGAGGTAGGATCACTGTTACTTCTAGGCTAACCTGGGCTACACGGTAAGTTCCAGGCCAACTTTGGTTATAAAGTAAACCCCTGTTTCAAAAAAGAAAACAAGCAAACAAAATTAATCCGGGGCTGGTTGTGGTGGCTTCTTTCAATCCCAGCACTCAGGAGGCCGAGGCAAGCTACTCTCTGAATTCCAGGTCTACAGAGTGAGTTCCAGGATGGCCAGGATTCAGAAAAATCCTATCTCAAAAACCACACACACACACACACACACACACACACACCAGCAAAACAAAAACAGGGGGTGGTATTCCATTCTTGCCAGTGATGTCAGCACTCAAGAGGCAGAAGAAGGAAAAATAGGACAAGTTTGAGGCCAACCTGGTCCATAACAAAACAAAACAAAAGTGTTATTAAATTTCTGTTACAGTTAACTATATTGGTGGTAGTTATTTTATTTATTATTAAGTTTTTGAAGCCGGGCGGTGGTGGCGCACACCTTTAATCCCAGCACTTGGGAGGCAGAGGCAGGCAGATTTCTGAGTTTGAGGCCAGCCTGGTCTACAGAGTGAGTTCCAGGACAGTCAGGGCTATACAGAGAAACCCTGTCTTGAAAAACCAGAAAGAAAAAAAAGTTTTTGTGTTGTTTTTGAAACAGGCCTTATTATGAATCCCAGGCTGGCTTCAAACTCACAGAGATTCACCTGCCTCTGTCTCCTGAATGATGGGATTAAAAGCAAGCATCATTGCCTGGCCTTCAAGGTAACAGAAATTTAGAGCATATCTCTCTCTCTCTCTCTCTCTCTCTCTCTCTCTCTCTCTCTCTCTCTTTCCCTCTCTCTCCCTCTCTCTTTCAACAGTCTTTTTCTTTTTTAACATTTATTTATTTATTTATTTATTTATTTAGTGTGTGTGTGTGTGTGTGTGTGTGTGTGTGTGTGTGTGTTGTAGGGAGCAAGAATGAAGGTCAAAGAACAACCTGAGGAATGTTTTGTTTTGTTTTGTTTTGTTTTGTTTTTTTAAGACAGGGTTCCTCTGTGTAGCCCTGGCTGTCCTGGAACTCACTCTGTAGACCAGGCTGGCCTTGAACTCAGAAATCCTCCTGCCTCTGCCTCCCAAGTGCTGGGATTAAAGGCATGGGCCACCACTGCCAGGCACAACCTGAGGAATTTGTTCCCTCCTTCAACTATGTGAATTCAGGACCCAACTCAAGCTGTCAGGGTTGGCATCCTTACCCACTGAGTCATCTGGTCTACCCTGAAACATAGCTCCACATGGTTTTAACTCATCTCACCCAGGCCATGTAGGATGGATACCGGATAACTGAATGGGAGTTCGAGGAAAACCACCTGGAGCCTCAAATCTAAACCCTGAGTCTGAGCATCCGTTCTGACCTCAGGCAACGTACTTAGCGTCTCCAGACTTCATTTTCTGTGAAGTTAGAGAGCGGGACTAGATGGTCTCCCCAATCCCACCCGATTCTACTACATCTTTATGCTAAGTCCTTAGTGTTTACCTAGCTGAAATACAAAAGCATACAGGTCGCTTTGTCTATAGTTTAGGGACTCAGATTCCTAGGTCCCAGGCTCAACTATCCACTGGTCCCTTCAGTGGAGCGTTCCATGCCCAGGATGCAGCTGGCCAGAGCAAGGGCAAGGAGAAGTCATGTCAGGGAACATGAGTAAGAAACCGAGGGAATCCCCACTCACCCTCCCAGCCCCTCGCTGTTAGACTGATAAGGCTTAGCGGACAAAGCGACTTCTAGAGAATCTGCTGGGCTGCTCCGCCATCCAGAATGCAGAGTTTCTCCTATAGGAGGAGTTAAAAGGGCTGGGTGGGGACTGCTTGTCTTGGACATATGGCGCTGTCTTCAGGGTTCCTGCGGGGAGGGGTTACCTTGGCCAGCAGCCTTCGCCCGTCGTTATCTAGGATGAAGACAGCCTTGATGGTGTAGAGAGAAGGTTCCTGAAACTGACACGGGAAAGAAACCCCTGACTCAAAGTGGACACCGTGTCTGTGTCTTGGACTCTATGAAGCCAGCTATCCCCCAATCCACAGCTAGTTTCAGCCCAACCCTGTGCCACATGGACCATTTCCGGTGCCCACTCCACTTCCAGACAGATGTTCCACTGCAGGTCCGAGGAGTGGGCGCTGAGTCCGCTGGGTGCAGAAAGTCCTACCGGGCCCAAGTTCTGTCATGCACTGACTGCTCCAGAGCCCGAGTCGGAGTGTATCACAGAACCTGGGCCCGGGGAACCGCGGCGCCGAGCCTCCTTGTGTCTAGCTGACCCCCAGTTCCAGATGCGCGCGGCCATCACCCTGGAGCAAGGGAGCCCAACCAGACCACCTCGCCACTCCCACTCCCTCGTTCCGCCAGAATCTCGCTCCCATCCCCGCCGCCCAAGTCAGTTCCTATCACTGCGGCGAGTTCCCCAGAACTTCAGTCCCAAGACACTCCATCCACTCAGGCCAGGCCTCCTCGCCCGTGCGCTCCAGGACGAACTTTTTCTCCCCTCCCTGGGCCCGGGCTCCCTCTCCGGGACTGGGCAGTGGTGGCACAAAGTTCTCAGCTCAGAAGCCCGAGGCAAATCGGTTGCCCCCCATCACCGATCTGGCCGCCCCGGGACCCAGCACTCTGTGCTCCGTACCCGCTGTTCCGTGGCTCGGGTGGGCGGCGCTGCGCCCCCGGCTTGGGCGGCCGAGGCCCCCTCCCCCGGGTGCGGACGTGGCCAGGCCTCCGACCGCTGCATTCCGCTCGCTGCCTGCACTGACAGCACCGCCCCGCCCCGTGCCCGCCCCCCGCGACGTCGCCCCTCCGCCCAGTCCTGCGTGGCTGGCCTCTGTGGCTGGCCTCTGTGTGTGTCCCCTCTGGGCGAGCTTTTTGCCTGACCCCCACGTCTCAGAACCTCGTCTCCCTACTTGGATTCTTCCCTCTGGTCCCCTCTCTGCACCTCCCAGTCTCTCAGGTGAACCAGAGCCTGCCCCTCTCTTCCCACTTAAACCTCTTCTGGCTTAGGGGTCCTGTGGCTTTGGTGCACAGAGGTCTCCATATGGCTGTTCTGGGCCAGCCGGAATCTCAGGTAAGGCTCCTGGGCTCAACTGAGGACCCTCTACTAGGTTATCATTGGAACAAATAGTTCAAAGTCACTTTTTTTTTTTTTTGTAAAGAACTCCTTTTTTTTAAATTTTTGAGATTTTTTTTTTTATTTATTTTATGTGAGTACACTGTCGCTGTCTTTAGACATACCAGAAGAGGGCATCAGATCCCATTATAGATGGTTGTGAGCCACCATATGGTTTCTGGAATTGAACTCAGGACCTCTGAAGAGCAGCCAGTGCTCTTAACCACTGAGCTATCTCTCCAACTCCTCAAGTCACCTTTTTGATCTCAAGACAGAGCCTATCAGTGAGACCAGGTGAAGACCTCTTCACGGGGAAGAGGTCTCCGCTTCCTCTCATACTACTGGGGGAAAAGAACTGGGCTGAGGTATACCTCCCCCAGACGTTTTTCAAGACCCAGGTGGATGAGGCTAGTAGGTCACAACACACCTGAAATCCAGCTTGAGCCTGTGGACTAACCCGGCCAGAGTATATTCACATACAATGAGGTAGTTATTGGTGCTTGGGCAGCCAGCCATCCGTAACACTGACAGATGTGTCTTTTACCCGAGCGCTCTCACTGCATGTCAAAAGCCAGCGTGCCCAGGAAGGAGGTGTTTTCAGACATACCCATTGAGGAGAGTCAGACTTCATGTGACTTTTTCAAACTAGTTGGGCTAATTAGTTGAGTGGGAGGGTTTCCAGGCTTGGGACTGGACAGGCTTTCCCATTCTGACCTTGAGGGCCTCAGTGCACAGCATCACAGTCGCTCACACCAGACTTCCTTTGGCTTAAGATATCAAGCCTTTCTCTTTCCAAGTTTCACCTTTTTTCTTTTTAAAAATTACACTTACGGATCCTTTTATTTACTCATTTATTATTTACTTACTCGTGTGGGTGTGCCCCCGAGCCCACGTGGAGATCAGAGGAAAGCTTACACACCATAGTCAAGAGTGTTCACGCTCTCGCAGGAGACCTACGTTCAGTTCTCACATCCACAGGCTGTGGCTCACAACCACTGGCAACTCAGGTTCCAGGGGGATCTGACACTCTCTTCTGCTGGGCATGGTGGTGCACGCCTTTAATCTCAGCCTTTGGGAGGCAGAAACAGGTATACTTCTGTGAGTTTGAGGCCAGCCTGGTCTACATAGCAAGTTCTAGGCCAGCTAGGGAGCTTGTTTCAATAATAATAAATAATAATAGTAATCTGGGTGTGGTGTGGTACTTTTAGTCCTCTGCCTCTGTGGGAGGCAGAGGCAGGCAGTTTAAGGCCAGCCTGGTCTATAGAGTGAGTTCCAGAACAGCCAGGGCTACACAGAGAAACCAGTCTCGAAAGTCCAGATGATGATGATGATGATGATATAATTACTTGTCACGAGGCTCCTAAGCTGGTTACTTTTTCTCACTTGCTGGGTCTCACCAAATCCCCAGAATGGTCATGGCGGAAGGAAGAACCAATTAGTCTTCTGACTTAAAATACATAAATTATTTTTATTTTATGTGCATTGGTGTTTTGCCTGTGTGCCTGTCTGTGTGAGAGTGTCAGAAGAGTTACAGACAGATATGTATTGGGGTTAGTCTTGTGTGCTGTGTATTCAGAAGCTGAGTTCTAGGCCCTTATCCAGATTGTAACCTGATCTCGGGGCAATGTATTAACCTATGTACTGTAAAGAATGTTCCCCAATAGCCCCTGATTGGTCAATAAATGGCTGGAGCTTATGACTGGGCAGAAAGGAAAGGAAGGTGGGACTTAGACTTGAGTGAGGGGTCTCCAGAGAGACCATGAGAAGGGAACAGAGAAGCGGGAGAGAGGAGGAGGTAGCCATGAGAGCAGGGTGGGCCAGGAGCATGAGGCCAAGAGAAATTCTCCCTGAGCACACACATGGAGCAGAGCTAGCTGGGAAAGACTCAAACAGGAAGTCACACAGAGCTGACGGCTGGGATGTAGGTTAGAATAGCTCAGAACCTGCCCAGCATAGTGCAAACAGCTTGTAACAACAATACCGAGTTTCTGTGTGTTTTATTCAGGAGCTATTCAGGACAGAGTGGAGCACAAGCCGTCCCATAAAACAACTCTAATAGGTATGAGCTTCCAGGTGAGTGCTGGGTCCTCGGGAAGAGCAGTCAGTGCTCTTAACCACTAAGCTGTCTCTCCAGACCCAAAGTTTGTTTCTTTTCTTTTTCTTTTTTTTCTCTGCTTTTGTTTGTTTGTTTTTCAAGTTGGGATTTCTCTGTATAGCCCTTGTTGTCCTGGAACTTGGCCTTGAACTTAGATCTTCCTGCCTGTCCCTCCTGAGTACTGGGTGATAGGTTATTTCTCTGTCAGTGAAATGAGCCAATTCAAACCAGATTAGATAATATTAGACGAAGGTTTATTGGGAAGCTGCTCTCAGACCAGTTCACTGGCCCCAAAGAAGAGGTCAGGGAAGTTGCCATGGGGAGGGGAGAGAAACAGAGAAAGGGTGCATGCCTGCAGAGAGAGAAGAGAAGGAGAAGAGAGAGAAAGAGAGAGAGAGAACAAAATGTCTGTATTATATAGAGAGGAGCCTCTGGGGGAAGGGCAGCCCAGCCTCTGGACTGGAAAGTTCAGGATTGGGTGCAGGATATGCCATGTAGGAACTGAGGGATGCTGGGAGAACCTGGAGGCCAGGTCTGCTTTCATATGTAAAATATGTGCCTCAGTCCCTACCTGGGTCCAAGAGCAAGCCCTGGGATTAAAGACATACCTGAGGCACGCACACACAAATGCACACACACATGTACAATAAATAAATGTTACAGCAACAATCCAACTAAACAAACAAGACTTGAACTTGGAACAGAATAAAGTAACAGTGAGCCCACAAGACACCCTAGTAGCCTTTCTGTGAAGGTGTGACCACGTCTTCCTTGCAGGCTATCAGAGTTGTCATTGTGAGTATAGTCAACAATATTTGGTGCATCGTGTGTGTGTGTGTGTGTGTGTGTGTGTGTGTGTGTGTGTTGAGGACTCAGTCTTTGGGCATTTTGTCTAGATTCTAGATCATGAGATGTCATATTGGTAATCATGCTGGCTGGATATATCATACAATTGATTTGGATTTTTCTTGGGCTGCAGTGAAGAGTGTAGATATTCAGGCTGAGAATGCTTATCAAAAGCATCCCAGAAGTTTTGAAACAAAAAGAGGGTTTGGCTGGCAGAAACTGACAAAAACAAGCCCCCTCTTCTTTTTTTTTTTTTTGGTTTTTCGAGACAGGGTTTCTCTGTGTAGCCCTGGCTGTCCTGGAACTCACTCTGTAGACCAGGCTGGACTCGAACTCAGAAATCCACCTGCCTCTGCCTCCCAAGTGCTGGGATTAAAGGCGTGTGCCACCACTGCCCGGCTTTTTTTTTTTTTTTGGAAGCCCCCTCTTCTAAACTACAAGAACATCAGTGCAGGCTTCCAGATATTCAAAGAATCCATGGAGGGCACCTATATAGAAAAGAAATGCCCCCATACACTGGTAATATCTCTACCACGTGAGGATAGCCACCCAGTGTGGTGACCAAGTTGAGGATGAAGAGGACCGTGATCAACCACAGGGACTCTCTCTACAACATCTCTACTATAATTGCTTTGAAAAGCACTACAAGAACATGTCTGTGCACCAGTCCCCTGCTTCAGGGGCCTGCAGATAGGTGACAACGTCACCATGGGTGAGAGAAGGCCCCTGAGCAAGACTGCAGTTCAGTGTGTTCAAGGTCACCAAGGCTGCCAACACCCAGAAGCAGTTCCAAAAGTTTGAGAGAATGGCAGCTGACTCCCCAAACACAGAGAAGTTATTTTACAACTTAAGGGGGGGGAAAAAGATTTGATTCTTTCAGTGCCTTAATATTTTTGTAACAGTCTATTTTTGGACTTCATCTGTACAAGAACAGCATCAAAAAGCTCCTTGATTCATTTCCTAGCCTCTGTGTGCTACATGGTATGCACAGTGGGTGTAGGTCGACCTTCCAAAGAAAAGACAGAAGACCTGGGGAGATAGGAGCCTGAGGGTGCTGGGGGTGGCCCTACAGGGGCAAGGAGGGAGGCACTAGGCAGGGAGGGGGTGGGAACTTGGAATGAAAAGAGGCTGGAAGAAACATCAGGAGCTACAACCTGGAACACTCCACTAGCTCCACCTCTGCTGCTGCCAGTCTTGGAATCACCGGGATCGCTTTACATCTCAGTGATGAGTCAGTAAGTTCAGAACATTCAAGTTTGACATCCTAAGAGATATATGTTGGGGCTAGAGAGATAGCTCAGTGGTCAAGAGCACTGGCTGTTCTTTCAGGGGACCCGGGTTCAGTTCCTAGAACCCACATGGCAGTTTACCAACTGTCTGTATCTCCAATGCCCTCATCTGCTTTCTGTGGGCACTGGAAGTTTGTGGCGCACAAGCATGCATGCATGCATGCATGCATGCAAAACACCCCTACATATAAAATAAAGAAAAAATAATTTTAAAAAACAAGATGTTCTTCAATGCTAGCCCCTCTGAAGTCCTCAGTGGAGCCCGTGGGATTCTCCAAACCACCTCTCAATGATGGTTACTAAAAGCAGTAGTGCAGAGAAACTACCGAACTAGACTGCTTCATGGGCAGAAATAAAGATTTATTGGAAATCAAACTGTTAAGGCCATCTCTTGGGTGGGGCACAGAGAGAATAGCAAAATGGCTGAACAGAGAGCCATTGTATGACAGTCAGCAGGGTAGGGATCTGAGCTGATAGCGGCTGTCTGATTGATCAGGAGCTAGGTACCCTTGCCAGAGATAGTTGGCCTCTGGGGCAAGGCCTTTGAGAGGTTCCCAGTGAACAGAAATCCCCTTTACAAGATCTACTTTTTCTAGTGAGCAGAAACCTTTACGCTTCTTCACCTAATAACAGTCCTTTTGTTTATTGGGCCCGAGTCCTTGTATTTGGGACAGTGTCACCAGCACTGCCATTTGGGGGGAGGGGGACTTAGGACCTGACAGTTAAATCTTTAGTGAGCTTCCAGGTAGACATGCAGGCTCCCAAATGGAGATGATGGGCACTGTCATTCACAAGGTCTCACCGGAAGAGGACTTACCAGTTCATAGACAGACCTGGAAAGCATACAGGTATAGCAACCGACAATTAGCCTGGTAATCTGCCAGCGTGAAGAAGCCACGGCTAGGTAGTCAATAAAGAGCTTGCCTCAAGCCTTAGACCTGAGTTCAATCTTCAGATTCATATAAAAGTCCCAAGCATGGGCGGCCATCCTTGGGAGACAGCCATATGAGGATCTCTGGGACTTGCTGCTCGGCCACTCTCGTCTAATTGGGAGCTCCAGGCCAATGAGAGACCAGTATCAAGCAGGTAGGCAGCATTCTTGAAGATGACACCTGAGCTTGTCCTGTGGCCTCCACTCAGGTGTTCCTGCACATACATGAACAAGCACACACTTGCCTCACAAAACACAGGACAGAGAGCTAGGTGTACTGGTACATGCCTGTAATCCTAGCTTCTGAAAAGAACTAAGGCAGGAGGATTGCAAGTTTGAGGACAACCTAGGATACATAGGGAGACTCTATCTCAAAAGGCAAAACAAGGCCTAGGCTTGGTGGCACGCACTTTTAATCCCAAGCACTCAAGAGATGAAGACAGTGAGATCTCTGTTAGTTTGAGGCTAGCCTGGTCTAAACAGTGAGTTCTAGGACAGCCTGAACAACATAGAAAGACCCTGTCTAAAAAAAAAAAAAAATACAACAAACAAACAAAAACAAACAAAAAACCAAAACCACAAAACAAACCCCACAAAACAACGACAACAAAATAATAATAATAATAAAGTAAAAATAAAGGCTGCAAAGATGGTTCACCAGTTGCTTTGAGCTGGGAGGTGGTGGTGGTGTGCACCTTTAGTCCCAGCACTTGGGAGACAAAGGCAGATGGATCTCTCTAAGTTTGAGGCCAGCCTAACCTACAATATGAGTTGTTTCAGGACAGCCAGGGCTATACAAAGAAATGTGATCTTGAAAAATCAGAGAAAGAGGGAGGAGAGAGAGAGAGAGAGAGAGAGAGAGAGAGAGAGAGAGAGCGAGCAGAGAGCTTCCAGAACTCCTTGAGCTTAATGTGTATCATGGAAGTGAGGCAGCTCACGGCCTCCTGTAACTTTAACTGTAGCTGCAGAGCCTCCAAAGCTCCAAGGACTACATACATGTGACATTCATACACACACACACACACACACACACACACATACCCATTAGTAAAACTCAAATCCTTAAAGACTAAACCAGCATGGAGTCTTTGGGGTTCTCTTTCCTCTGCTTCCTCCAGGACTGTATACTTGTGTGATATTGGGGGGCTGTACCTCTCTAATTTTCAAAGCCCAGGTCAGAGCTGCACTCATGACTGTTTTTTTCTTCTGGAGCCCCCTCCCCGCAACCCTGAGACAGGCGTTTCCAGTGGGGTTCTCCTGTGGGCCTTGGCAGTTCTTGGAGAGAGGAGATCATTCCAGTTCCTCTGAGTCACCCCCTGCTGCTGCTATGTCTGTGCTGTCTGTCCTGGGATTTCAGCATCTGTTCCTGCGTGACAAGAAGAATCAGCTCTCTTGAGCACCAGCCTCAGTCCTTCCTGCTCTAATGTCAAAAGGGGGAGGGGTGTGTGTTTCAGAATATGAGACATGCGTGTGTTGTGCTGGGCAGAAACCGAACATGTCCTGCTCTGTCTGCAGGATGGGCTTGGGTGGACCGTTCTGGAGACAGCTCTCACTCCTTCAGAGCCACTGCTTTCTCTGAGACAGAGTGGGTGGAGAGAGAGAAGTGGCCAAGAAAGGAAGCCTGGCATGGTGGTACATGTCTATATTCCAGTACTCAGGAGTCAGAGGCAGGAATGGCAGGAGTTAAAGTCACCTCGATTACTTAGCAAGCAGAGACCACCCTCATCTACATGAGACCCTGTCTGAAAAAAATAAATACATGTGTGTCATACTGAGCTCAACCTCACTTATGAATGGCTTTACATACATGTTCTGACTTTTTTCTTTGTTCTGAGACAGTGTCTTGCTATGTAGTCTTGGCTGGCCTGAAGCTCACTATACAGCTCTGTCTAGCCTGAACTTATAGCTGTTTTTCTGCATCAATCTCCCAAGAGTAGGCACCCTCATGCCTGGTTGTGTTTTAAGATTTGTCAGTAAGTATGTTGTTGTTTTCATTTAGCTAAGGCTAGTCCAATTAGTGACAAAGCTGGGATAGTAAACCCATCTAAAACTGAAACACCTTTTCTCCCCATCTCACAATGCACCTGCCTGATTGCGACACATCAGACCGAGAGCTACACAACCAACATTACCCAATGTGGTTTGGGGCAATTCTGGGAGGCCTATGGGACAGTTGAGCTCAGCTTCAAAAAATGCTCTACAGAGCCATGAATGAACAATGAGGTGTTCTCATTGTAGAGGTCGAGAAGAGCATGTCCTAGAGTCGGATGATGACTCTAGTCTGGACATTAGGACGGTTGCTGTCTTTGTCATACCTGGATTCTTGTTTCAAGCTAGCGAGTTATTCTCTACTCTGCCTACATATTAGGATCATCTGAGGAAATCTTTACAAAATGCTGATTTTCAGTTCTGAAGGGGATGGGGAAGAAGATCTAATCAGTCTGAGGTGGGGCTGCGTCATGGACCTTTTTCTGAGCTCCCTAGGTGATTCCTGTGCAGCCAAGGTTGAGAAGCGGCTGTGGTAATGGGATACAGGAGAGAGGCTGGCAGCATGTGGAGGAGGTTTGCCTCTTCTGACAGGCTGATGGGAACACACTTTCGAAGGATGAGTACCATAGAAGGAAATGGACTAGATGTCTGAAGCAGTTGGAAAACCAATTGATTTCCTTTGTAAGACATGCTAACATTTCAGCATTGACAGGATATACCCTTAGAATCTCTCAGGAGGGCTGTAGGAAAGCAATCCCAGGCAGCCATCTGGTTCATTCCCCTGGAATACATAGTGTTAGAGAAAGGGAGAGACATTTCTATGTATGGATTTGTTTTGTAAAGACAGTTTTCATGTATCCCAGGGTAGCCTCAGATTCTTCTCACACTTGCTATATAAGGAGGCTAGCCTTGAACTTCAGATCTTCCTGCCTCCACCTCCAGAGGGATAGGATTATAAGAAATGCACCACCATGTAGTTTAACTTTTTGGCTACTCTATTGGGTTCTTATATCTACCACCCTTCTCCACCCTAATCTCTTCCAACCCCTTAAAACTTCGTAGGCAAAAAGAAGGTTAGAGGGGAAAGGGGCATAGACTTCTTTAGACGACTTCCTGCTGATTGGGGCATTGAGTTCCACTAGGCAAGTCCAATCTTTGTTGTGGTTAGGATATCCAATTTCTTCTTCTCCTCTCTTTGCTCGGATCACTAGACCAACCACAGCAGCGGGGGAGGGGAGGCATGGCGACAACAGCTGCCACAGCCTCTCAGGGCTCTGGCATTTTTATACCCTCTAAAGAGTCCCCAGAATTCCAAACATAAACTTAACTTCAGCTGGCAGAATCACGCCCCTGCCAGAGCATGAGACAGATCACAGTCAGCTGCTGAGGACAATTTGAAGCAGCCTCACATCTCACACCTGGGATTAAAACAAAAACATAGTCACATAATATAACTGAGTTCTGGCTACTTTTTTTTTTTTTTTAAATGCAGGGTCTCGCCGGGCAGTGGTGGCGCACGCCTTTAATCCCAGCACTTGGGAGGCAGAGGCAGGCGGATTTCTGAGTTCGAGGCCAGCCTGGTCTACAAAGTGAGTTCCAGGACAGCCAGGACTACACAGAGAAACCCTGTCTCGAAAAACAAACAAACAAACAAAAAAAAAACAAATGCAGGGTCTCACCATGTAACCTGGTCTTGCCCCTCAATTCTCCTGCTTCATCTTCCTGGGATTACAGGCAACCATCACCACATCAAGATGAACAATTTTGTTTTGTTTTGAGACAAGGTCTCAGCAGGTAGTCCTAACCTGCTAGGAATTTACAAGAGATCTGCCGGCTTCCAGCTCCAAAAGCTGGGATCCGCCTCCGTCCGTGGGCGTGCCCTACTATATCCAGCCGTTCAGACATTTTTAAAGAAGGGAAGATAGTGGATACCTAGAGAGGCAGCACTTGAGGACAAAGCAGGTTTCAGTCACTCTCCCCTCTCTCGAAGCCCTTTCTCTGAGGACTTCCCGACTAGCCTCACTCATCCTTCAGGCATGACTAGAGGGCGAAGGTGCCTACAGAAGCAGCTTGTCCTATTGGAGAGGTGGTAGAGTCAACACGCATCCCCAGGAGGAGTGGGCATGTCAGTGTAAGCCTTAGAGTTAGCTGGCCCTTTTTAAATTTTTATTATTTTGTGCGTGTGTGCCCGCAGCTGCACACACACATCAAAGCACCCACGTGGATGTCAGAGGACAGCTCTGTGGAGTCAGTTTTTTCTTCTTCCTCCGTGTCAGTCCCGGGGATCAAACTCAGATCATCAGGCGTGGCAAGTATCTTTACCTGGTGCCCCTTGGCTACCTTTTGTGACCCCCAAACCCTGTGCATTACAGCTAACTCTCACCCGGCTTCTCACTGCTCTTCTCGGTTACTGCAGCCTGCAGTTGCTCAGGAAGGCCTGGTTTTACTGATGCCTGTCAGCCCCTCCCTTAGGGAGCAAGGGCATGCTCTCACTTTTTCCAGCCGACTTCTCAGTCTGATTTAATGGATATACCGGGACTGATGACACATCAGCATGGGATCTTTCTTTGCTTCTTGGGTAATTGTCCTATTAACAGCTGTCCCAGGCAATGGGAGGGAGGAGGGCTGGGGAGGGAGGACAGAGCTTTTGTCGGTGAAGAACACACCCTGGATTTTACAAGGTTAATCAGCAGGTTCCCGGAAGGAGCCACTGCACCTGCTCAGACTTGATCTGGAACTCTAGGCAGAGAGTGGAGATTGGCTTTTGGTTTCCAGACTACTGCATATTAAATAACCCTAAGGCCTGCACTCTGCCAGGCCTAAGTTGCCTGCTGTTAAGACTGAGGTTGTCTGCATTGTCGGTAAATCTCAGCAAATTTTGGGGCTTTCCTTTTCCCCCTCTTTCCTTGCTACTGAGAAGCAAACCATTTCAAAATACTCTCTCCTTTTTAGTAGTAGTTGTGGGAATCAAATCCAGGGGCTTCAGCATGTAAAATACGTGCATGTTCTGCCATTAAGTTATGTCCCCAGCCTGATCTCTCTCTCTCTCTCTCTCTCTCTCTCTCTCTCTCTCTCTCTCCCTCTCTCTCTCCCTCATACACACAAATAATTATTTTACACATTTATGCAATGTACCTGAAGTTGGGTTGTGTCTTAGACAGGGTTTTACTGCTGTGAACAGACACCATGACCAAGGCAACATTATAAGGACAACATTTAATTGGGGCTGGCTTACAGGTTCAGAGATTCAGTCCATTATCATCATGGCAGAAGCATGGCAGCATCCAGGCAGGCATGGTACAGGAGGAGCTGAGAGTTCTACATCTTTATCTGAAGGCAGCTGGTGAAAGACTAGTTTCCAGGCAGCTAGGATGAGGGTCTTAAAGCCCACACCCACAGTGACACACCTACTGCAACAAGGCCACACCTTCTAATAGTGCCACTCCTTGGGCAGAGCACATACAAACCATGACAGGTTGTAAAAGAAAATGATCAGGACCATGTAGGAAAATCCAGAAGATCTCTCCACAACTTTCTGACCCTTCTCCAACAAGAGAACCTCTTTTCTCGGCGCCTGCCACTCCCCTGTCACCTGGGACCATAGAGTGACAGGATGGAGGAAGGTAGTCACTGCTATTCTATGTATAATACTTACGAATTATTGAAACTCACCAAACAGGGCCAGCTGTGGTTGCATAGAGTGGCGGGGGTGGGGGGGAAGAGAGGCAGGTGGATTTCTATGAGTACGATGCATGATGAGTTCCAGGCTCATCAGGATACACAGAGAGACCCTGCCTCAAAATAAATAGAAACAAAAGAGTGAGCCAATAACGAAGAAGGTGGTGGCAGCTACTTGTGGGGCTGAAGCAGAAGGATCATCTGTTCTACAGGAGAAATCTGAGTAACATAGTAAAAACCTACATTCAGCCGGGCGGTGGTGGCACACGCCTTTAATCCCAGCACTTGGGAGGCAGAGGCAGGCGGATTTCTGAGTTCCAGGCCAGCCTGGTCTACCGAGTGAAGACAGCCAGGGCTACACAGAGAAACCCTGTCTTGAAAAACCACAAAAAACAAAACAAAAAACAAAACAAACAAAAAAAAACCAACCTACATTCAGAGCTGAAATAGGAGAATTGCTGATTTGATTGTTCCAGGCTAGCCTAAGAAACATGTAGAGATCTTGTTGACAATAAATAAATAAATAAATAAATAAATAAATAAATAAATAAGACAGATAAATAAATAATGGCCTGCAATGTGGCTTAGCAGGTAAAGGCACTCGCTGCCAAACCTGATACACACACACACACATATACACATATAAACATAATAAAAATGTTTCGAAGAAGCCAAAGAAACAAAAACGATTCCATATTTAAGTGTTGTAGTCAAGCCTGGTAGTGCTTCTTGGGAGACCCAGCCAGGAGGATTGCAAATTCAAGGTCTACATTGGCTGCAGAATGAGTTCAAGGCCAATCTGGACAACTTAATGAGACAGTGTCTCAAAATAGAGAGAAAGAAGGCTAAGGATATAGCTTGCTGATAGTTGCCTGACATGTGGGAGGCCCTGAGTTCAATCCCTGGCACCACAATACTGAAACTCAGTTAGACACTGTTCACTGCTATGATTTTAAAATACATCCAAATTCTTGATTTACTCTGTGGTTAATAGCTATATCTAAATCTCTTGCTGTTTTTCTTTTCTTTCTTTCTTTTTCTTTGTTTTTTTTTGTTTTTGTTTTTTTTTTTGTTTTTGTTTTTCGAGACAGGGTTTCTCTGTGTAGTTCTGGCTGTCCTGGAACTCACTCTGTAGACCAGGCTGGCCTCGAACTCAAAAATCCGCATGCCTCTGCCTCCCAAGTGCTGGGATTAAAGGTGTGCGCCACCACCGCCCGGCCTTGTTTTTGTTTTTTGAGACAGGGTTTCTCTGTGTAGCCCTGGCTGTCCTGGAACTTTCTCTGTTGACAAGACTGGTTTTAAACTCAGACATTCACCTGTCTCTGCCTCCCAGGTGCTGGGACTAAAAAGATGGGCCACCACTGTCCAGTCATTCATTATTTTTCTTAATTATTTTTATTTATTCTTACACACACACACACACACACACACACACACACACACACACACACACAGTGCTGGCTAGTTTTATGTCAACTTGACCCAAGCTAGAACAGTGGTTCTCAGCCTTCCTAATGCTGCAACCCTTTAATCCAGTTCCTCATGTCTTGGTGACCCCCAACCATAAAACTATGTCTTTGCTACTACATAAGTATAATTTTGCTACTGTTATCCTAATGTAAGCATGTGATATGGAGGATATCTGGTATGTGACTCCTGTGAAAGGGTTGTTCCACCCATTAAAGGGGTTGTGACTCACAGTTGTGACCCACTAGTTGAAACTACTGTGCTAAAGTCATCAGAGGAGGGAGCCTCAGTTGAGAAACACCTCTATAAGACCAGGCTGTAAGCTTGCCTGTAGGCCATTTTCTTAATTAGGAATCAATAGATACGGATGAGCCTAGCCCATTGTTTGTGGGGTCACCCTTGGGCTGGTAGTCCTGCATTCTATAAGAAAGCAGGCTGAAAAGCCAAGGAGAGCAAGCCAGTAAGCAGCACCCCTCCATGGCTTGGACATCAGCTCCTGCCTCTAGGTTCCTGCCCTGCCCTGACTTCCTTCAAGGATAAAGAGTAACATGGACAAATAAGCCAAATTAACCCTTTCTTCCCCAAGTTGCTTTGGTCATGGTATCTCATGACAGCAATAGAAACTCTAACTCCTTAAACCTGGCTGTGGTGGAGCACGCCTTTGATCCCTTTAAGCACTTGGGAGGCAGAGACAGGTGAATCTCTGTGAGTTTGAGGCCAGCCTGGTCTACAGAGCTAGTTCCAGGACAACTAGAGGTGCACAAACTCTGTCTTAGAAAACAAAAAAAAACAAAACCCTAAGATGTGGTGTGTGTTTGTGTGTGTCTCTCTGTGTGTGCGTCTGTATGTGTCTGTGAGCCTGTATGCATATCTGTGTCTGTGTGTGTGTGTCTGTCTGTCTGTCTGTCTGTGTGTAGCATTTTGATCATATCCAGCTTGAATTTTTTCCCTCTGACTCTCCTGGAACTTTCCCTCCCTCTTTGTTCTCCTCCTTCACCTTCCCGTGGGTTCGGGGACTGGAACTCAGGTGTCTGGCATGCATCATCAGGTGGCAAAGTCCTTTACCTGTGAACCATCTTGTCTATGCCCTTTGTGTGTGAGAGAGGCAGAGTCTCATTTTGTAGCCCTGGTTGACCTGGAACCCTCCAGTGGACCAGGTTTTCCTGAGGTCCTGCTTGAGAGCTAGGAAAAGTCCTAGGCCACCACACTCTGCTGCAGGGGCTTTTGTTCCATGACAATAGTAACTTCTGCTGGGGACATTTTACCTTCTAGCTCTTAAGGGCTGGCTGTTTCGCTGTTCTCTTCCTTCCTGTCAGAATTCTGGGTAGGGCACCCCGATCCTCAAGAGGAGACAAGCGTCTCAGCTTTCACAGCCATCTTCCAGTGAACTCAAATGGCGCCCGGAGCTTTACCAGTGTAATACACCTTACGATGTTATAACCAACTACCATGCTGGTTGTTACTCCTTTTGCTTTCTGGTATTTTGAAACAAGGTAAGTCCTGTCTATGACAGGCTGCCCTTAAACTATTGATCTCTAGGCCTCAACCTACCAAATCCGAGGATTAGAGATGTGGGCTACCATGCCTGGTTCCAGTCTCTCCTTTTAAAACATGTTTACTTGAAAATATACTTCCTTTCCTCTGTTTTCTTTGAGATTGCAGTCACACCATTTTCCTTGCCTTTTCCTGCCTCTGAGTCCTCCCATGCACTCCTCCTTGTTCTTTTTCAAATTCATGATCTCTTTTTTTTAATTATTGCTATTACATGCATATATGATACAATTACGTATATATGTTATATACATATATACATATACATGCATGGGCTGACCATCTGGAGCTGGATATACAATTGCTGTGCTCTTCTTCCCTGGAGAAGGCCATTTTCTCCACTCTCCGAATTCCTTAATTGCCTGTAGTTCTTTGTGTAGGGATGAGGTCTCATGGGCTTTCCCTTACCCTCTTTGGCATGTCTATGAGTGATGTCCTTTGTTCAGCTAAAACACACACACACACACACACACACACACACACACACACACACACACTTATTGTTAATAAAACAAACAAATAGAACCATATCTGTCACAAATGCACATGGAAGGCCAAGAATCCCACTGACTGATTTGTGGTTGCAACATGTGTGTTGGTGTACCTGTTGGAACCCAGAAGAACCATTGCCAACACCCAAATCATTCTTCTGGTTCTGCCAACCACCAAGATACAGCAGCCACACAGGAGGAGAGTGCCTGAGACATTTATATGATTTTTTGCCCCAAGGACTAAAGCCAGAGAAAGTTTCTGCTCCTGAATATGTGGACAGAAGAAGGAATCTTCAAGATTCTGCCAGGCCAAGGGGTGGTGGTGTATGCCTTTAATCCCAGCGCTAAGGAGGCAAAAGATGAATCTCTGTGAGTTCAAGGCCAGCCTGGTCTACAGAGTGAGCTCCATGATAGCTGGGGCTACACAGAGAAACCTGTCTCAAAAACAAACAAAAGATCTTGCCAGGTGGCTGAGTTTCAACCTGGCCTCATTGAGCCTCTAACTCCGGGTCCCCACCTCTGGCACAATGGGATCCCCCTTCAGGCCTCAGGCTCTCCACACTTTTGCTTCAAGGTCATGGCTAGAAAAGGTACTCTGTTTACAACCTTCTGAGACACTAGGTTCTTGCCAAAGATGTGACTGAGAGGTTCTTTCTGTGTGGGAAGGACTTTTGTGCTAAGTCTCAGCTTGTTGAAGTCATCCTGCTGGTCTCTAGGGAGACCAGGGTACCCATCTTCCCAAACTGGATCACTACCGCCAGGATCTAGCTACTGAGGCTTTGTGCAGATCACCTGGTGGGAATCTCCCTTTTCTCATCCGGGCATACTGCTCCCTTCCTGTTTGGATACTACCCATGGTTTGCATGTCTTCAGTGGAGGCTGGGATCAGAGAAATGACCACCTCAAGCAGAGCAAGATGTGTTCAGCCCGTGGGTGAATAATTACCTTTTTTATTGCTGTGATACTTCACCTTGACCAAGGCAACTTAGAGAAGGATTTGGGGCTTACACTTTCAGAGGTCTATTACCATCTCAGCAGGTAAGTGTGGTACCAGGCAAACAAGGCAACTAGAGCCAGAAGCTGAGAACTGAGGGATCTCTAACAGCAAACAGCCCAAGTCACTTTGAAATGGAAAGTCTTCTGAAACCTCAAAGCCTGCCCCAGTGATGTACTTCCTCCAGAAAGGCCACACCTTCCAGGCCTCTACAAATAGACTTCAACTAGAGATCAAGTACTCAAATGCCCAGAACCATGGGGGTAGGGGAAAGCATCTCATTCAAACCACTGCAAGTAATGGTGAAAAGCAACGACTTTTAACTAAGAAATGCCCCCATTTGATTAGTTATCTGACTGGAGCGCATTTTAGGGGTCTGGAACAGGGTACTGGAACAGATACAACTGCTAACTAGTTAGACGACTAACTAAACAGGTTAGATATAAAATGGAGGGAGAAGCTCCTGGCTCTCATTCTGCTTTTAATTATCTTGTGAGTCCAAGTGAGGACTTGAGGCAAACAAAACAAAACAAAACAAAAACAACAAAAAAAAACCCAACCAATACAAAACAAAAACCAGGTATTTTTAAAAGCTTGTCATAATTGATCCTCTTCTCCCTTTTAAGAAGGGGAACTCAGTGTCTTGATTTTTTTTTTTTAACTTTTCTGGTTGTCTGTTTTTACTTTTGTGTATGCCTCTAAGCCCATCGGGGGCCTTGCCTGTGCTGAGAATGTACTCTGTTTGAGGGTGGTGAAATGCACCTGTAATACAGAACTGGGGAAGCAGAAGCAGGAGGCTTGCCCTAAATTCCAGGGCAGCCTGGGGCTATAGAGGGAGAAACTAAGAAAACAAAACCTACTGTACTATGAAAATGCTTCTATTTTTGCAGGAGCTTTGAATTACAGTGTCTACCTGCTTTTCTATTGTTACAATCTTTTGTTTATTGCAGCAGATTAAAGCCAGTGACTCTTGCATGCTGGGTAAGTATCACTTTTTTTGTTTTTTTTGTTTTTTTTTGTAGTTAACATCTAGGTTCCATGCTTCCATGTTCTTTTTGTTTTCTTGTTTTGTTTTTGAGAAAGTGTATCTATGTAGCCCTGGCTGTTCTGGAACTTTCTATGTAGTGATGTCTGTTCTGGATGGTTATTTCTCCAGCCGTGAAATGAGCCAGTTTTACCTAGATCAAAGTATATAAAGCAGGTTTATTGGGAAACTGCTTTCAGGCAGGTGAGCTCACTGGCCTCAAGGCACGAGGTCAGAGGAGGGAGACAGAGGGGAGAGAAGAGAAAGAGAAAGCAAGTGCAGAGAGAGAGAGAGAGAGAGAGAGAGAGAGAGAGAGAGAGAGAGAGATAGATAGTGGGGGGAGAGAAGAGGGAGGGGCCAATAGAACAGAATGTCTGGATTGTATACGGAAGAGCCTGTGGGCAGTCTGTGCAGAGGGTAAGTATGCTAGGTAGGGACTGAGGGATGCTGGGAGAACCTGGAGGCCAGGTCTGTTTCTTAAGTAAAATAACCCCTCAGCTGTTTTGTTTCTGGGTCTGAAACCCAACACTGGAACTCTCTATATAGTCCTAGCTGTTCTGGAACTCTCTATGTAGACAAGGCTGCCCTTGAATTCACTAAGATGTACTGGGATTAAAGGCATGGACCACTATGCCTGTTGTTGTGAAGACCCAACAATTAATACACAAATGTCTAGTCTTCATAAAATTTATATTCTAGTAATTTATTGGGACACATTAAAAACGATGAGGTAAAAACAGTCTTTGAAAGTGTAAACTAGCTCAAAATAACTTTTCATTTTAAAGGTATGTAGAAGCTTAATAATTTTTGTAAGAAACAGTTGAATTCTTGGTGCGTATTATATCCTTGAAAAGTACTTTACATTCGGTGAACTTCCCCATTTTCGGGCTAACTCTCCAAGCACAGCATGAACTTACCTGCTGTATTATCAGTTGGCCTTGTGCTTAATTGCACAAGGACAATGAATAACGAACTGTCAACTAGATTATGGCCCCTTAAATGGGGACAAGAACTCAGATGGCACCTCACCTCCGTCCCACAGCTACACAGTACAAATTCCAATACAATGATTTCCTAAATGTGGTCTTTGGACCAGCTGTATCAGACTTACTCAAGAAGGAACGTTATCAGGCCCAGGGTTAATAAAAAGAATTTCTTAAAGGCTTTGTAATTTGGGATCTAATAAATGATGTTGAGAGTATACTTGTATTTGAGACTCACAAAAAAAAAAATGGTTTGGTAGTATAGTTGTATGGGGAACTGTGGCAACGAAGGAACGTTCCTGAAAAGCAAAAACTAAGCTGGGTACGAGGTTAGAGGAAGGGGAGGGGCTCTTCCCGGTGTTTCTTTGATGGCAAAAATGGTTACTATGTCCTATCTGTCACACTACCAACATTCCACTACGGCCCTGACAATCTGTCTGCCTCGCTGTTTCCGCGATCTGACTGTTGCCTGGGCTACAAGATGCTACCTTTTCCGCCTGACGACCCAGGTTACTACGCCAGGCTATAAGGCAGATGGGGTACCGGTTTCCGTTGCCAGCACTCAAGATGGCGACAAGAACGTCGCCACCACTAGAACCACATGCTTCGTGCTCCGCCTCGGTCCCCTCAGGTCTCACTGGACTTTTGCAAGTCACCGTGGGAACCCTCAAGGAAGGAATCTCGGGCTCCGGCGTCAATGCTCTATTTTATGCCTTAAAAGACCGCATTCCTAGGCACACAATGAGCGAGAATCACCTAACTTATAACACCGCCCGCCTCCGACCCTCAGCGGAGGGGTTCAGAATGCCGGACACTAGGGCCTTCGTCTCACTCCATTGGTCGGTCCATACCGAGGGGCGGGCCTGCACACTCATTGGACTTCTCTCCATGTCAGTCTCCGGAAGACGGCGCCGAGGAGGCGTAGACACACTCGGCTATTGGGTTTTCTTTGCTGTCAATCAAAATGACATCCGGTGACGGCAATAGTCCCAGGTAGCTGATTGGATCAACTGTTTCTGGGGTGGCCGTGGCGGGCGGGTTTCCGAGTGCAGTGGAAGGAGGGGGCGGGGAGGGAAGCCGAGGCTGGGCGCTCCAGGCCGGCCAGAGGTGGCGGCGGCGGCGGCGGTGGCGAGGCCGGGATTTGGACTGCGGGCCTGCTGTGGCAGCAGCGGCAGACTGCGACCTCAGCAGCGGGTACTTGAGATATTCCCTTTCCTGACGAGATAGCCGCGGCGGCGCAACAGGGCCGGAGCTTGTGGGCTAAGAGGCGGCGAGATGTGGTTGAGGAGCAGGAGGCGGGACCCGGGAGGCCGAGAGGGGTCTTGATCGGGCTCGGGCCCTGGACAAGGCCGGAAAGGAACGCGGTGCTGACCAGAAAGCGTGTTCCTGGGTGGGCTGGACTGAGAAGGGCCTCGGGCTTGGGAGGGCGTGGTGAGGCTGGGCTGGAGAGTGGGGTGGGGCCTCGGGAACGGAGGGCGGGGTGAGGCTCGCTTTTAAGGGTGGGTCAAGGCCAGGAAAGTAGCACTTGTCGCTTGGTGTCCCAGAAAGCTTGGAGCCGCGGCGCCGAGAGTGGGCATGGCAGCTTGGTCCCAGCCAGACTCGGGTATGCCAGGGTGGGACCGGACTGGGACCAGACTGGGGCCAGAGCTCTCCCTCTGGCCTTCTTGGCTTTGAAGAACTTTGCTCTCTCAAACTTAAGTGGCTCTTGGGAGTTTTAGAAATAAATTGCGTGAGGATGGGCGGGTTTCAAAAGCAGGGATGTTTACTTAACCGAATGAGGGTACTCGTGGGTGTGTTGGTGTGTGGTGTGTGTGTGTGTCTTGTACGTGTAGCTCCCACTTCACCTTTAGAACGAAGTTGATAGTGGATCACAGCAGAGGAGTTTATGAACTTAATGGAAGCTCAGAAGTAGAAATCAGAAATGGAAAGGCAGATTTACCTTCTCCCCACTTGGCAACTTAGATTGAGAACTTGGCCATATCCTTCTGCTGTGGCTCAGAAGGTCATGAATAAGGATAAAACCTGCGAATTCAAATTCCAGCTGGAGCAAGGCCCCACCATCTTCCACTGTCCTCCTGTATCCCACCCCATTCTTTTATTTTGCCACACTGGGGATTGAATCTAGGGCCTCTAATCAGGCACCCCTGATCTGTATCCTTGTCCCATACATTCTTTTACTTTTACTATTGAAGCGGTCTTATTAATTTGTCCATCCTGGTCTCAAACCCCCGATCTTCACAATTCAACACTCTGAGTGGTCTGTGCTATTAGGCTGGTCCTTTATTTAAAAAAAAAAAAAATTTTTTTTTTTTTTAACGAAAGAATGATAGGAAAGGGAAATGAGATTTCATAGTTGTAATAACAAAACGGCATGTGAAATGGAGGCCTGAACATTCCCATGTATTTTTCAAAGTCTCCCAGTAATAATCTCTCCCTTCTCTTTAGTGTTGGACAGGACAATGACATGGGAAACCAACTTTTTCTAAGGATAGGAAACGGACTTCTTGTGCTAAAATTAGAAACTGGGTAATGTGCTCTGTTAAGAGTGTTGGTAAATTAGACAAAGTGTAAGATAATTTTGAACGCCTTGCACAGTCTGCTTCTTCAAATAAGACCTTTTAAAAAGTATAGCAGATTTAATATTTAGTAACTGAGAGAGCTTGTTAACTTCCTTTTCCTTCCATAGTTGGTACAACAGGTTTGGTTTGGTTTTTCCGTGTAAAAGTAGCCTTTAAATGTGTTTCCAACTTTCTCCCCGAAAGATCATGATGTAAAGAGGATGGAATCTTATTTTGTTGTTCTTGTGACTCCCATTTCAGGGTTCTCTGGAAACCCCCCTGGTAAGTGCAGAGGAGGCGGGACACTCTGACCTAAGTAAAACAAAGACCTGCAGCTCCGGCCAAAGAAAATAAACCTTAGGAAGGAGAAGGGGGAAAAAAAGGAGGAAAGAAAGAATCCATCAGCTGTTGGTGTGAGAAGCCTGCAGTGGATCTCCATAGAGGACGACTAATGTGAATCCGAAAGTGACTGTGTGTGGACTGTGGTGAAGTAAGTTGACAGGCCCTGAGCCTGGACTGCGTTAGGAAGGCTCAGCTTCGTGAGGTGAGGTGTCAGAAGGGAAAAGTGAATGTGGCTTTCGCTCCACGGGGCTGTCAGGGAGCTCAGCCCCTGTGTTGTGCCAGGGTGGGGTACAGGGTCTCACACTGAGGAAGGTAACCTGGCTGAAGTGGCAAAGCAGTGGCCTTGATCTGTCTTGTGGAAGATTTAAAAACAAAAAAGCATAAATATTCTGGTCCTTCAGCAATGCTTTCTCTGAAGAAATATTTAACCGAAGGACTTCTCCAGTTCACCATTCTGCTGAGTCTGATTGGGGTTCGGGTGGACGTGGATACTTACCTGACCTCACAGCTTCCCCCTCTCCGGGAGATCATCCTGGGGCCCAGCTCTGCCTATACCCAGACCCAGTTCCACAACCTGAGGAATACCTTGGATGGCTATGGGATCCACCCCAAGAGCATAGACCTGGACAATTACTTCACTGCCCGGCGGCTCCTTAGTCAGGTGAGGGCTCTGGATAGGTTCCAGGTGCCTACCACTGAGGTAAATGCTTGGCTGGTTCACCGGGACCCGGAGGGGTCTGTCTCTGGCAGCCAGCCCAACTCAGGCCTCGCCCTTGAGAGTTCCAGTGGCCTCCAAGATGTGACAGGCCCAGACAACGGGGTGAGAGAAAGCGAACCGGAGCAGGGATTCAGTGAAGATTTGGAGGACTTGGGGGCTGTAGCCCCTCCTGTCAGTGGAGACTTAACCAAAGAGGTTAGTGACCCTATGGTGGTGGGTGGGCCTGGGCATTGGGAAGGGACGGGTTGGTTCTGAAAGATTGTTGACTTTACACTGAGTCCTTTGAAGAACCGCATAGGTTGGGGTCAGGTTTGGACCTCTGGCACTGCTTGGGTGGGAATGGCCTGAATTGTCTGACTTCAGGGTTGGGAGCTGGGAAAATGTTTATGTTTTGAACCATTGACCCACCTCTGAGGGTATTGTCAGGGCAAGGTGCCTAGAACATACCAGGGTTTTTACTGCTTAGATTTCTGTATGACTGCTAGAGGCTTTAGTTGGGGAGGGGGCCATGTTATGGTGGGCTTTGAATGAGTGTATATTGTTGCTAAGACATACTGTGTGGCCTCTCTTGACTTCTACTCCCTCCACTCCCCCAACACACACTATTAACATGAATACTGTACCCTAAAGTTCTCCAGGTCAGGCTTGTTGTTGTAAGCTCCCTTTAACTCTCCTGGGCCTGAGCCAAGGGGTAGACTTTGGTAGTTATTCTTGGCCAGCAGAGGCCAAAGCTCGCACTCTTTGCTAAAGGCCTGCTGCAGGGAGTAGAGCAGAAAAGGCTGGAAGCTAGAAGAGAACTGTACTGTGTTCAGCTCAGCTTGATCTGAGCTTAGAGGTGATCTTAACTCCTGGCACAGGGCTGGCAAACTTGTGGGTATAGAGAAGAATGCAGCTCCTTTTCTTTAGTGATGCAAATAGCTATTGCTGCCCTGTCTGCCTACCTAAGTAGTCAAACAGCTTTCGTCTGCCACTAGCCCTAGGAGCCTCCAAAGGACCACTGGCTATGCACTGCCCTGATGAGTGTGGAAAGCTGCTGCAGAGTGTGACTCCCTCTGCCCACCGTCTCAGACCAGATTGTGTCTCCCTGCATTAAGCCTATTCCTTATCTCAGCTGTCTTGATTATTAGTGACTGGTAGAGAGGCTGGTTTATATTAGATCGATCCGTGGTCCTCATCTAGGGGTGATTTTTGTCACAGCTGTGGGGAAGGATGCTACTGGAACCTGATAGGCAAGACCAGCAGTGTTGCTGCCAGTCGTAAACAGCTCAGGGCAGCCTAACTATAAGTTTATCTCACCCCAATTGTTAGTGATTACGATTGGGAAAGCCATGCAGATTAGCTAGCTCAGCTGTATCTGTGTGAGAGAGGCTGGGATTGTCTGATCATGGGGGTCTGGAGCATTTTTTGCCTATTAGAGCTTTTGGTCTTGTATCTTTCTTTAAAATTTTAATATTTTTGAGATGGTCTGGCTGGCCTGTATCTTGCTCTGTGTAGATCTGGGTGGCCAGAACTTGCAGAAGTTCTCCTGCCCTGCCTTTACCTCTCTCAAATGCTGACATTACAAGCATGTTCTACTGTTTGGCTTTATGTTAGAGTCTTGTAGTGACACTTGGCATCTCTCCTTTTTTCTGCTTCTCCTTACTCTGTCATTTACATGGGCTTCTAAAGTCCAGAGATCTGAAGAATCCTATTCCTGCCCCAAGTGGCATGGGCAGGTCTCCTGAGATCCCTACAGGGTTAGCACTGATATTGTCCTTCAGGGAGTTTTTTTTGGGGGGAATATAGAATTTTTTGGATGTAACTGGGTGTGTTGGGACAGAATAGGATGGAACTTGGTATCTGCTTTCCTTTTCATGGCCATAAAGAAGGTTGTGTTTTCTCTGACCTGGCCTTTCCCGCTCCCCTTGAGAAGCTGGGTGGGTCATGCTTGAGGGACCCGGGCTGGGGAGGAGGGGAGGGAGGATTATGATGTGCCTAGAACAACATTTCCTCCACAGCAGCTCGGGGATAAAAATACCCAGGGCCAGAGCATGTGACAGGCACTGGGAGCTGGTACTGTCCCTGGGGTGGTAGTGCTCCCTGCTGCCAGGCCTGTTCGATGGGCAGCCATAGCTTAAGCTTGTCAAAGATAGGATTCCCCTCCAGGTTGGCACCCTGCCCAGAGCAAGGGGTGGCCTGTTTACAGCTCTTCCTGGGTTAGAAGCAGGCTGTAACCAAGGGAGAACACACTGTCTCTCTGGCCTGACCTTAGGCTCTGGGGGAGTTGTGGTGATGAGAAATTTCTGTCTCCCCTTGAGAAAGCAAATCCAGGAAGGCAGAAGTGGGATTTTAAATTCCAATTCTGTCAGGTTTTACCTCCCTCTCCCCCACCCCTACTCCCAGGCACCCCTGGTAGGAGACGTGCTAGTCAGGGCTGGACACCACATGCTCTCTTTTTCCTCCTCCTGACCCCCAGTCCCTCCCCCAGATTGTTCTTTTAAAAAGCTGAAATGAAAGTGGATAACTGGCATCTCTGCGGCCAGGACGCCGCTCAGAACCTGTCTCCCTAGGTGCTGGCTTCAGAATTCTCTCTCACTTTTTTGTTTTTTGTTTGTTTGTTTGTTTTCTGTTTTTGGTAGGGGATAGGCCTGGCCTACTGCATGTATGTAATAATGGTTTTTCCCTTTCCTCCAGTCTGGCCTGTTGTAGGGTGACAAAGCTCCTGGGCCTTTTTTTTTTTTTTTTTTTTGGCTTGGGTTGCCCTGGGTTCCTGCCCAGCCTGGCTTGTGATCTCTAGCCTTGAGGACTTAGCCATAGCCTTCTTAAGGAATGGGAAAACTCCTTCCACTTCCCAGCGAAGAATTTAGTTTCTCAGTGAAGCTTCTGGAGGAGTGTCTGCCCAGTCACAGGAGTGGGCTGGAAGAGCAAGATGCGACAGGAGGGATGAAAGTGGCACCCCTTCCCCCAGGACTCTCACTGCACCACCCCAGCTGATTGACTGGGCTGGGTGGGGCTGCCCGCCCCTGGGTGCATCTCCTCAAGGAGACGGAGGCGGCCCAGGGATGGGCCGGTTCCTTGCGGCAGCTTCTCCAGCTGCCCTGGTGCAGAGATTGGCTCCCTTCTGCAGCTAGGTAACAGGCGGTGGGAGGGGATTGGCTCCTTCCGCATCTCCAGCGGAGACTTGGGGGAGGAGATTGGCTCGCGGCGCAGCCTAGGTAACGACAGTGGGAGGGGATTGGCTCTTTCCGCAGCCCCAGCTGCTGACCTGGGGGAGGGGATTGGTTCTCTGCAGCCTCAGCAGTGACCTGCGGGGTGGGAGGGGGAGGGGATTGGCTCCTTGCGGCAGCCTAGGTAACAAGTTTGGGGGGCGTGGGGAGGGGGAGAGGGAGGAGCGGGAGGATAGGCTCAGGAGGGAGTTGCTTTCCTCTGCAGCGTGAGCGCGGAGCATGGGGTGGGAGTCCCGACTCACTGCAGCCTCTGCGGTGAGCTCAGGGTGGGGGCTGCTGGGCTCCTGAGTGGAACTGGGGTTGTGAGGTGGGAGGGGGCTGCTCCAGGATGGAGGAAGGGGGCTGGGCTGGGCCGCCCAGGCAGCAGCACGGGCGGGGCACCTTCCTCGGGCCCCTCGGAGCTACCAAGGGGCCACCCTTCCAGCCTGGTGTGCTTCCTGCAAGCCACGAGCTCCTTGCAGCCCCCTGTCCGGCTTACCGGCACCGGCTGCTTTGGGGCTCCTCTCGCAGACCATGACCCGCCTGGACCGCAGCTCTCACAGTGGTGGGGGCCATGCCAAAGACAGGCCCCTTAACTCTTGGCTGGCTGGTCACCGGGTGGCCCAGCCCCCCTCTGCTCCTGGGTCCAGGGCTTCTGTTCAGGTTGGTGTATGGTGGGAGACTGAAGGGAGAGGCACATGTGGGAGGTCTTGGGGGTCTTCGGATGGGGTAGTTGGTGGTAGGAAAGAGTGCGGCCCCTGCTTGGGGTAGAGTGTTGGGGTGGGTCTAAAGATACTTTTCAGTGGAAAGTATATGCTTTTAAATTTCTGGAAGGAAGGCAACACTTAAGGGTCCCTTCAGGTTTGCTGAGAAGACTCCTAAGGGGAGGGGTATATATAGGAAGTTCACATGGCTCTATTGGGGTTCTGGGCTGATATCAGTAGGGGTGGCAGTTGGTGCAGGAACTGTCTAGGAGCCACAGAACAAAGTGAAAGGAGGCATTTTAATGCCCAAGGTTGCAGTCAGTTTAGCAGTGATGAGTTACGTCCTTGAGTGGGTTGACTGATGGGGAGCTGGTGAGCGCTGGGGTGTGGTATGGGAGGGGTGAGGGAGCACTGGTGTAAGGGGATACCATGAGATTGGCCTAAGCAAGGGTGGGGTATGTACTGGGGATCATCTAACTGTCTGAGGCTCCCTTGGGTTTGAGGCAGCTTGCTAGGATCAGTCGAATTCTGTCAGGGATCATGAGGTGAGGCTGGGCCTTTAATAGTTGTGGATGTTCCAGCTTACTCCAGCTGTCAGCCAGTGAACGGGAATGACTGTAGAAGGGCTGGAGACAGCCATTGTCATTGGTTGCATCAGGTGGTTGGAAATGCAGGGATTTTCCTCTCCTGGCTACCCCACCCCTTTATGCAAATGTAGTGGCACCACAGGCTGATGCAAGCCTGGTCACTGCTAAGCAATTCCACAGGGCAGTGTGCCCTTGCTTGCCATGGTCAGACAGTCTGTGTTTTCAGGGTCTCCTACTCTTAAAATGAGAGGAGTCTCTTGCTTCCTCCTCTTCCTTTTTAGAGGCGATACAGCCCTGCCCTTTCACTTGGGTGTGACTCTGGCCCACATTCTAACCCTGAAAACCCGTGTGATGCTAGACATGTTAGTAGTTTTTAGTAATGGCTCTTGTTGGGGTGGAAGGTTGGGAATGAATGGCGTCTTGCTGGTGCAGAGAGAGCAGGGAGGAAAGCTAACAGGCACAGACCTGGGCGTGACCCACCCAAGACTAACTGGAGTGTCAGTAGGTGGGACCTCTGAGGGGGTAGGACTGGGAGCTCTCTCCCTGGGGTGGGGGGCTACTTGAAAGCTAAAGTCATCTTGGTCTGTCTTTCAGGATATAGATCTGATTGACATCCTTTGGCGACAGGATATTGATCTGGGGGCTGGGCGCGAGGTTTTTGACTACAGTCATCGCCAGAAGGAGCAGGATGTGGATAAGGAACTGCAAGATGGAGGAGAACAAGAGGACACCTGGTCAGGCGAGGGCGCGGAAGCTCTGGCCGGAGACCTGCTAGTAGATGGAGAGACTGGGGAGAGCTTCCCTGCACAGGTACTGCGCGTCCACCGTCTCCTGCTCCCCAGACTCACCATGCTGGCACACTTCCCGAAAACTTGCTCTGGATCAGAGTTGTGTCTTTGCAGTGGACCTGATTGTATTTTGGCTTAGGGTCTATAAAGGCACGGTGGATAATGGACTGGACAGTTAATACTGTGGACAGGCAAAGTGTCTAGCATCTTAGAACACTTCTCCATCCCTTCTGTTGTCCTGGGAATAGGGAACTCAGGCCTGACATTCAGAATGGCTGGAACACTGCAAACCTACAGTGTGGTTCTGGAAAAAAGGTGTTTTTATAGATAGCTAGGGCCCACGCCAGTCAGACTTACAGTAGTTATAGGCAGCCAGGGCCTAGGCCATTCAGACTTACAGTTGTCATAGATGGCCAGGGTCTAGGCCAGTCATACTTATAGTTGCTGTTGCCACAGGTGCCTAGTGGGGAATAACAGACAGCCCTGTCATTGGAAAAGTGTCTTAGGCTGCTTGCAGTCACCTGCCCTTTAGAGAGAATCCTGAGGTGAGGCAGGCTAGAGAGCCCTCTGGACAACCTGCACAACACACATCCTTACTGCAGGGCCAGCTCTGCCTGCCTGCTGAGGGTGAGTTAGAGAAAGAGACGGGGAGCCAGATGGTAGAGTCACTGGGAGAAAGCAAAAGGTAGTGCTCTCACATGCAATTCTGTGTTGTGCCTTAGTTCCCAGCCGACGTTTCCAGCATCGCAGAAGCAGTGCCTAGTGAGAGTGAGTCCCCCGCCCTTGAGAACAGCCTTCTGTCTCCTCTTCTGACGGGGACAGAATCACCGTTTGATTTGGAACAGCAGTGGCAGGACCTCATGTCCATCATGGAAATGCAGGTAGGGTTGTCAGAAAAGCACAGCCTGCAGCCTCTGTGTGGGTGTCCCAGCTTGTAGTCACGTGCCCCTCCTGGAGAGGGTAACAGTTTGCTCTGGCTACTCAGTAGCAAAATAGGGACACTTGAGGGAACGAAAATATGGAGCCTTCCAGAGCATGGGCTGTCATGGAGTTGCACCATCTTTTCCTGCAGCAGATGATGAGCTGCTGACATTTTCACAGCGTGCTTTATAGCCATGGATGTCTTCCTTTGGCCTACTGCCATCTAGTAACCCTTTGCTGTTAGACTTACGTTTTGCAGTGCTGGGGATGGAGCCCAGGGCACCTGCTAGGCACAGACTCTACCACCGAGCTACCTTTAGCCCTCGGTTGTTAAAGTGTGGGCAGTGGAAGGTCAGAAACATTTGGTGATGCGCTGTGATCACACAGCAAGCTTTGTAGCAAGGTTTTCAGAACTATATTTGAATATTTCAGTTTGTGTACTCCATTCCACTCCAAGATAGGGGAATCTAGCCACACACCCAGAAGCTGTCCGTTCTGCATCGGGCGAAACTCACAGTTAGGAACCACTGTGGCAGACCTGTTGGCTTAAGCTGGGGGCTTTTCTGTTCAGAGTTTTGCTCTTTTGCCCAGGGAGCTGTTCTTCATTTGGGGGTTCTGGGGGGTCTACCTGATGTTAGTCTGTTCCTTTTGAATGCTGGTACAATTCTCTCTTCTAGGCTATGGAAGTAAATACATCAGCAAGTGAAATTCTGTACAATGCCCCTCCTGGAGACCCTCTTAGCACCAACTACAGCCTTGCACCCAACACTCCTATCAACCAGAATGTCAGCCTGCATCAGGCATCCCTGGGGGGCTGCAGTCAGGACTTTTCCCTCTTCAGCCCTGAGGTGGAGAGCCTGCCTGTGGCCAGCAGCTCCACGCTGCTTCCACTTGTCCCCAGCAACTCCACCAGTCTCAACTCTACCTTTGGCTCTACCAACCTAGCAGGGCTTTTCTTTCCATCCCAGCTCAATGGCACGGCCAATGACACATCAGGCCCTGAGCTGCCTGACCCCCTTGGGGGCCTGTTAGATGAAGCTATGCTGGATGAAATCAGCCTGATGGACCTGGCCATTGAGGAGGGCTTCAACCCGGTGCAGGCCTCCCAGCTCGAGGAGGAGTTCGACTCTGACTCAGGCCTCTCCTTGGACTCCAGCCATAGCCCTTCCTCTCTGAGCAGCTCTGAAGGGAGCTCTTCTTCCTCTTCCTCTTCCTCTTCCGCTTCCTCCTCTGCCTCTTCTTCCTTCTCTGAGGAGGGTGCTGTTGGTTACAGCTCTGACTCTGAGACCCTAGATCTAGAAGAGGCTGAGGGTGCAGTGGGCTACCAGCCGGAATACTCCAAGTTCTGCCGCATGAGCTATCAGGATCCTTCTCAGCTCTCTTGCCTTCCCTACTTAGAGCATGTGGGCCACAATCATACATACAATATGGCACCCAGTGCCCTTGACTCTGCTGATCTCCCACCACCCAGCACCCTCAAGAAAGGTAGCAGGGAAAAGCAGGCTGACTTCCTGGACAAGCAGATGAGCCGCGATGAGCACAGAGCCCGAGCCATGAAGATCCCATTCACCAATGACAAGATCATCAACCTGCCTGTAGAGGAATTCAATGAGCTGCTGTCCAAATACCAGCTGAGTGAGGCCCAGCTGAGCCTCATCCGGGACATCCGGCGCCGGGGCAAAAACAAGATGGCTGCACAGAACTGCCGCAAGCGTAAGTTGGACACCATCCTGAACCTAGAACGTGACGTGGAGGACTTGCAGCGAGATAAAGCCCGATTGCTCCGAGAAAAGGTAGAGTTCCTGCGGTCTCTGCGACAGATGAAGCAGAAGGTCCAAAGCTTGTACCAGGAGGTGTTTGGGCGGCTGCGGGATGAGAATGGGAGGCCTTACTCACCCAGTCAGTATGCCCTTCAGTATGCTGGGGATGGCAGTGTCCTCCTCATTCCTCGCACGATGGCTGACCAGCAGGCCCGGCGACAGGAGAGAAAGCCAAAGGACCGGAGGAAGTGAGCCTGGGGAGGCAGGGGGTGGACGCTCACTAAGACCGAAACTGGAGAAGGGCTGGGCCTGGACCTAACGTTGGGGACTTAAATGCCTTCTTATCCAATATATCTTCTCAGATGGGATGACTGCGGGTCAGTGCACTGAAGAGGCGGGCGCAGGCGCTGTCTGGCTCAGCTGCCCCACTGGGAGTGGGCAGGGATGACCAGACTATTTGGGTGATTGGGGTCCCAGCCTAATCCCTTTCTCCTGAGGGAAGGGTAGTGTTGGCATGCAGGAGGTAGAGGAGCTGTGTGGAGTGAAAGCTGACAAAGGGAAAAGGAGAGAAAGTAGTTGAAAGTCTCATTCCTGGAAGGAGGAAAGGAAGGAGACCCCCCCCTAAAATCAAAGCAGTCAGAAAACCCAGAGCGACTGTTAAGGGCTTTGGCCAGCATTCTAGGCAGTGAGCGCAGGTGACTCCAGTGGGCCTAGGTAGAGGTGGTGCCACAGAAGGGCTTTGTAAGTCTTTCCTGGACTCTTGATCCCTGAAGGGGAAGAAGCTCTTGGATGGTACCTGTAATGTTTCAGTTACTAAAATGGGAAGCTGTAGGGGGCCTATCCCTACTTGGTTTTCAGCTGCCTGAGGACAGAGGGTATAGGAAGTGATTACAAGGCCTGTGTTGCAGCAGCCCCAACATCAAGCATGTCACTCACTGCCCTGCCACAGCCATCTCCCTCCCTAGCCATCCCAGAGCTGAGGCTCCCACTGTCCTCAGAGCCTGCATGGAGATGCTGTCCTCTTCCACTCTCCTCCCTTCTGTGGTACCCACCCTCACTAGCTGCCTCCAGCTCTGGAGTGGGGTGCTTTTCTGGCAGTATCTGGAACTTGGCCTACAGCTTCCTCTGCAGGGTCTAAACAGGGAAGGCAATGGTGTGGAGGAGAGGTCCCAGTGACATCCAGGCACTGTTCAGCACAACACTGGGAAGTGACTCTTCCCTCAGGCCCCTCTGCCTACTAACACCTGGGCTCCTCACTGGGGGAAACAAAAGCCTGTAAACCCCAGCAACAAAACCTAGTCCTCTTAGAATTTCTTGCGCTTTGATTTTTTTTAGGGCGTGTGCCCTGTTACACTTATAGGGCCTAGGATGCTTGTGTTGAGTAAAAAGGAAATGCCCCAATATTCAAAGCTGCTAAATGTTCTCTTTGCCATAAAGACTCCGTGTTAACTGTGTAAACACTTGGGATTTTTCTCCTCTGTCCCGAGGTCTGGTCTTGATTTCTTTTTTGGGTTTCTTTCTAGGAAAATGAGAAGTGCATGCAAGGGGCAGAGATGACCCTCCCCTAGACTTTCAGCTCAGGCAGCTTCTTCACAGCCTGTTTAGCCTGGGCTCCTGGAGACGACCTTGGGGGAGGCAGTGAGGGGCAGCGCCAAGATAGCCAGATGGTTCCAGGACCACAGTGTCTTTTTTTTTTTTTTTTTTTTGGTTTTTCGAGACAGGGTTTCTCTGAGTAGCCCTGGCTGTCCTGGAACTCACTCTGTAGACCAGGCTAGCCTCGAACTCTCGAACTCAGAAATCCGCCTGCCTCTGCCTCCCAAGTGCTGGGATTAAAGGCGTGCGCCACTACCGCCCGGCCCTTTTTTTTTTTTTTTTTTTTAAAAAAAAACTGCCACTGCCGCCCCAATCTTGGTCAGCTCTGGAGTACTGCCTGCCCCAGACTAGCAGGGGTGAGGTGGGGAAGCACTGATCCTCCTCCCTGTGCAGGGAGGAGGGGTTTCCTAACTGAGCAGTAGGGATAGCAAGCGTGAGCCTGGAAGTGCTTTTTATAAATTATTTTCCTTGTAGATTTTATTTTTAATTTATCTCTGTGACCTGCCAGGGAGAGGAGAGAAAGAAATGCTGTGAGCACATGACAAAATAAAATCAAATAAAATGGATGATTCAGTTTAAGTGCAGTTTCTGTCCCCTCTCCCACTTTTGAATTTGAATGAGAGTCAAGGAAGCAGGCCCTGTGTGCGGGGAGATTGGCCACTGTGTGGTTAAGGTAGAGTTCCCAGGGGAAGGTGGGTGGAGGCTGACAAAAGAACATTGCAGTGGACCCCATACCGGTGCTGTGCACTTCTCCCTGGTGGATCGGGTGAGCCTTCTCAAAGGACAAGCTAGTCTGAACCCTTGATTGACAGTGCTGCAGGCAAAGCTACTGGGGAGGCACAGAGCACTGGACTGGAGTCATGGTCTGAAAATGGGACCTATTAACCGTCCCGTGCTGCCATACTACAGAAGTCCTGGGGTGTTGAGAACTCACACTGACTGCTTCAACTTAACGCCCTCAATTTCTAGGTAGGGAGGGCTGGTCTTTGCCTCTAGGCTGCTTCTTGCAGAAATTAGGCCTTTAAGAGGGCTGCTACCATTAATCCACTCACCTAAGACAGTAGGAGAGGTGGTGGTACCTTAGGGATAATCAGGCCTTAGTTTTGACCAATACACCTCTGCAGCAGGACCTCGGGGCTGGCATGGGGAAAGCGCCCTTTGTCTTGGTTCAGCAGTCCCTAAACTTCACCCAAAAGATTTTTCTGTCTTAAAAGAGATAAAGAGACTGCTCCTTTGTATCAAACTGCTCCACCTGGGTCTCCCCAGTGAAGCAGTCTATTTCAGTATCTGGGAAAAGAAACTAGCCACTGTGAATAGTGGATGCACACATAATCCCACTCGGGGTGCTAAGGTTGCAAGTTTGAGACTCTCCTGGGTTGTATAGTGAGAACCGGTTAGGATCCACATACAGTTATTAGTCCAGTGGCTGCCCCTCTACAACCTTCCCCCAGCTAGGCAAGGAAACATTCAGTTATTTTTTTTAATATTGTATGGATGTCTTATCTACATGTATGTCTGTGTACCACATTGTGTGCTAGTGTCCACAAAGGTCAGGAAAGGCACTGAATCCCTTAGAAGGGTTATGAGTCACCAAGCAGATTGATCACAAATCCTCCAGAACAGCAGCAAGTACTAATTTTTTGTTGTTTTGTTTTTCAAAGCAGAGTTTCTCTGTGTAGCCCTGACTCTTATGGAACTTGCTGTGTAGACCAGGCTGTTAGTGAACTCAGGGCTTCACGTTTCTGCCTCCCGTGTGCTGATTAAAGGCATGTGCCACTACGACCTAGCTAACAGCAAGTGCTCTTAACCCCCTGACATCTCTCCAGCCACAGATCTTGCTATGTATATGTAGCCCAAGATAGATAGCTTCCACTTCCTCCCTTTGTCCCTCAAGTTCTAGGATTCCAGGTATGTTAACCTGCCCAGGTGTGGAAATTCTCTAGCAGAATCCTATGCCCTACTGTCAAGAGTAGGAGTGATTAAGCCTGCTTTCCCTGTCATTGATCTGTGTGGTTAGGTGAGGAGTGCCTACACACTGACCTGTCATTTTGTCAATATGCGGTGATGAGCCTGTGCCTTCAGCCCTTTTCCTCCCTCACACTGCACGTGCCTGTGGGTTTGAACATTGCTGTTGAGTATGCAGGAGTCCTGTGGCGTCTGTGTGAGATAGAGTTGAGTTCTAGCCCTTCCTTGTTTTTGTAAAACTCCTTTGAAAACGCCTGTCTGCCTGCATCAGTTAACACAACAACAACAACAAAAGCCTAGTGTACAATTTGTCTCCAGAATAACACAGAGCTTGCTAAAAAATAATTTTTATTTTTATTTATTTGTTTTTGACACCTTACTATGTAGTTCTGGCTAGCTTGTAACTCACTATGTGGCTGCCTCTGCCTCCTGAGTATTGGGATTAAGGAAATTATGTACCGTCGTATCTGGCGGTGGGTGGGGGGTGGGGGAATGGGTATTTTGTTTTGGGTTTTCCTGATAGGGTTTCTTTATGTAGCCCTGGCGATCTTAGAATGCACTCTGTAGACTTGGCTGACCTCAAACTTGGAGATCTGTCTGCCTCTGCCTCCCAAGTACTAGGATCAAAGGTATGTACCTTTAATCCTAGTAGGTCTACATGTACACATGCATGCCAGAAGAGGGCATCAGATTCCTTTATAGATGGTTGTGAGCTACCATGTGGTTGCTGGGAATTGAACTCAGAACCTCTGGAAGAGCAGCAAACTGCTGTGCCATCTCTCCAGGTCATCCTAAACAAGAAATGTTTTTGTTTTGAATAAAATTTACTAGCTGGGTATAGTGGTGCCAGGCTTTAGTCCCAGCACTCAGGAGGAAGAGGCAGGTGGATCTCTACATTCCAGGACAGCCTGGTCTACAGAGTGAGTTCCAGGACAGCCAGGGCTACACAGAGAAATTCTGCCTTGAAAAGCCAAAATAAAGGAATAAAATGGGCTTTATTTTTTTTCTTCTTTTATATATAGGTATTTATATAAACCCAGGCTGATTTCTGACTCAGGCCTATCCTGACAGAGCCTCCCGAGTCTTTGGCATATAGGTGTATGCCACCATGCCTTTCTAAAAATGTTTTTTTTTTTTTTTTTGGTTTTTCGAGACAGGGTTTCTCTGTGTAGTTCTGGCTGTCCTAGAACTCACTCTGTAGACCAGGCTGGCCTTGAACTCAGAAATCTGCCTGTCTCTGCCTCCCAAGTGCTGGGATTAAAGGCATGCGCCACCACCACCCGGCTTTTTTTTTTTTTTAATTTATTTTTATTTATTTATTTATTTTTATTTATTTTGTGTGCAGGTGCCCATGGAAACCAGAGGAGGGGGTCTGATGTCCTGGAGTCACAGACAGTTTTGAAAATATACAATGTGGGTGTGGAATTGAACTTAGGTCTTCTAGAAGAGCAAGCAAACACTCTGACCTGTTTATCCACATTTCTACACTGTTCCTTCAAAACTGTTTTTCAGGTAGCCTAGGCTAGCCTAAGACTTCCTTGGTAGCCAAAAAATGACCTTGAATTTTTGATCCTCCAGTCTCCTGACCTGGTTTATGTAGTGCTTCGGCTCAAACCTTTGTACATAGTAGGCAAGCACTTTTTTTTTTTTTTTAAAGATTTTTATCTTATGTGAGTACAGTCTCCGTCCTCAGACACACCAGAAGAGGGCATCAGATCTCATTACAGATGGTTGTGAGCCACCATGTGGTTGCTAGGAACTGAACTTAGGACTTCATCAGTGCTCTTAACCGCTGAGCCATCTCTCTAGCCCATAGGTAGGCAAGCACTTTACCAACAGTGACATTCCTAGTCCCCACGGTCACTGCTTTGGTTTTTGCCTTTCTGAGATAGGGTTTCTCTGGGTAGCCCTGACTCTCATAGAACTGTACTCTAGGCTGGCTTCGAACTCAGAGCTCTGCCTGCCTTTGCCTCCTAAGTGTTGGGATTAAAGGCGTGTGCTGCCACTGCCCGGCGCCTTTTGTTCCAATCCTCAGATATGGGCTGAAGTAGTAATTAGTGACTCAAACAATGGACAGGCCTCAAAGTTGACCAGCTTGACCTTAGACTATGCAAATAAAAAACAAGGCAGACTTGGTTAACTACAAATTAAAAGCCATTTTGGGTCATGCAAGGTGGTGAACACATTTTTATCCATTTCATGTACTTGGGAAGGCAGAGGCAGGTACATCTTTGTAAGCTTGAGCCCAGCCTGGCTACATACATAGCAAGTTTTAGATAACCAGGGCTATAAAGCATGACCCTGTTTCAAAAATAAGTGAAAGAACTTCATTTGAGGCCCAGGTGGTGGTGGTACATTGCCTTCATTCAATCCCAGTGCTTGGATGTTTGATTCCAAGTTTGAAAATAAACAAGAAAAATTGTCAGCAGATAGTCTAAACTCAGTATTTTGGCCTTGATTGCTGCCTAACAAAGCGAGTAAGGGTCTTGGGGTTGCTTTGGTTATCGCTGTCAGGAGAGGGCAACTGTGTTTTTCATTTCTGCAGGATGGTTTTATTTCATTTGCTTCTATTTAGCAGAAAATTTATAGGACCGTGACTGAGTAAAGAGATGGAGAACTTTAAAGCAAATGGATAAAGAGGTAGTACCTTGCAGAACTTTCCAGTGGTATAGATGTAACAAGTTACATCTTGGCACCTTAAGATCCTGTCAGACAGCCCAGAAGTGGTGGTGCACGCCTTTAATCCCAGCACTTGGGAGGCAGAGGCAGGTGGATTTCTGAGTTCGAGGCCAGCCTGGTCTACAGAGTGAGTTCCAAGACAGCCAGAGCTACACAGAGAAACCCTGTCTCAAAAAAAAAAAAAAAAAAAAAAGATCCTGTCAGACTTACTGTCTGTAACACCAACCTGATTGATAATTGTTGCTGAATGTTAGCCTGAGTAGTTGTTTGTGTCCATAACCTACATACTGGCTGCATTTGTCAGTGATGAAAATGCACACACTGTTCAGCCTAGTTATATACCAGGCTGTACCATCCAGACTGATGTAAGTCAGTCACTCTCGACCTGTGGGTCACAACCTCTCTGGTGAGGGGAGGGTGGAACCCTTTTACATGGTTGCCTAAGGCCATTGGGAAGATATTTACATTACTAGTCATAGATTCTTAACAGCAAAATTAAATATGAAATAGCAATGAGAGTAATTTTATGGTTGGAGGTCACAAGCGTAAAAATTTGAAGGGTAGCAGTACTAGGATTAGTACTGCTTGAAAACCCAATGTTCTAAGAAATACTCAATGTGCTCACATAACTGAAATCACGTAATGATATGTTTTTCTTAAGTGACTCATATATTTTTTTTCTGTCTTTTTTTTTTTTTTTTTTTGGTTTTTCGAGACAGGGTTTCTCTGTGTAGCCCTGGCTGTCCTGGAACTCACTCTGTAGACCATGCTGGCCTCAAACTCTTGAACTCAGAAATCCGCCTGCCTCTGCCTCCCAAGTGCTGGGATTAAAGGCGTGCGGCACCACCGCCAGGCTTGACTCGTATATTTCAAATTTTGAAGGAAAGCTAGATGTGGTGAAACCTGCCAATTCCAACTTGGGAGGCAGAACTGTTGAGTTCTAGGGCATATACACAGGGAGTAACAGACTAGGAGTGTATTTCAGAATTCTAGCTGCAAGTGATTCTGTAGTAACAATGTCCTCTTTCACTGTGAGAAATAAGTACTTTGGAGTAGAGTCACAATGTCACAAGAGACTATCAAGATGTGTCTGACATATAGGGAAATGCCAAATTGTCCAAGGTTCACATCAAAATGAGCAGAAGTTGGGGATGTTCTCAGTGGAGTCCAATGTGAAAGAACCCCTGCTGGGTCTGACCCAGCACTGTGTGAACCAGGTATGGGGCAGTCCTCTAGTTTCAATACTTGGATCTCCAAAACCAACATAAAAATCCAGTAGGCAGAGTGGCTACCTTAACAAGCTGTATCAGTAAGTTTAGCAAGAGACCCTGCCTCAGTAAAATTAAGTGGACACATGTGCACACCCCTACACATATACAAAGGTATACAAAAAACCCTTCAAGTGTTTCCGTAGTCACTAAATAGTCCACTTAACAATACTAAAATTCAGCTGAAGTCGGGAAGAGCAAGATTCTAACAGGCTGACAGTTACAGGACACCAAGATGTTAGTCTTGTGTGCTGGCCCACACTTGTAACCCCAGCAACCGACAGGCCAACACGATGCGTGACTTAGATCCTATCTAGAAAGAAAAAAAAAAGGCTGATGACAACTCAGTTGGAGGGGGCTGGAGAGACGGCTCAGTGGTTAAGAGCACCGACTGCTCTTCTAGAGGTCCTGAGTTCAATTCCTAGCAACCACATGGTAACTGACAACCATCTGTAATAGGATCCGATGTCCTTTTTTGGTGTATCTGAAGAGCATCAGTGTACTCAGAACTCAATTGGAAAGCTGGGAGAACACTTGGCGTTAGGTTCAGTTTCCAGTAGCACAAAAGCAGAGGCAAGCAGATTTTACAATTAAGTTGGCCAGAAGGTGCACAAGGAGTCTGCAGCCCCTCCCTGGAAAGGGGAATTAACATCAAAATACAAGACCAGGGTGGAAAAGCTGATGCTTTCTGACTTCTATGGTATGCAAACATACGCAGACAAAAACACTTATATACATAAAATAGAAACACATCTTAAGAAAAATGTTAAGATCTGAGGTAGGAAGATAAAAGTGTTCGAGCCCAGCCTGGGCTAGGCTAGAGCTAGATCCTTCCTCAACATACCCTAAAACAAAACAATAAATTAAGGCTGGGAGTGCAGGGAACTTGAGACAGTTCAGCAGTCCGAGCAGAGCCAGAAGACTCGGGTTCAATTCCTAGCACCCACCACATGGCAGCTCACAAACCATCTGTGTCTCCAGTTACAAAGGATCCAATGCCATCTTCTGACCTCTGTAGGCATACGATGCAGACATTCATGGACCCCAAAACACTCATATAGAAATAAACAAGCAAAATGAGCCTATACTACTCTTGCAGAGGACCCAAAATTTAGTTCCAAGCACTCAGGTAGCTCAAAACTACCTGAAACTCCAACTCTAAAGGAATCCAAGTCCTCAGTCACCTGTACTCACACATTAAAAAACGGGAGGGGGTGCTGGAGAGATGGCTCAGTGGTTAAGAGCACTGAGTTCAAATCCCAGCAACCACATGGTGGCTCACAACCATCTGTGATGAAATCTGATGCCCTCTTCTGGTGTGTCTGAAGACAGCTACAGTGTGCTCATATATATAAAATAAGTAAAAAAGAAAAAAAAGATAGTCTTGAGTAGGCAAGATGGGTCAATGTGGGGAACACTTAGCACCAAGCCTGGTCTACATAGGGAGTTCCAGGCCAGCCAGGGGTACACAGACTGTTTTACAACACAACAACAAAAGCCAGACTAGAATTAAACTGCTCTTGTGACACATGCCTATAACCTTAGACTTGGGAAGAATAAGGCAACGAAGTCTACTTAAGTTTAAGGTCATTCTAAGCTACATAGTAAGTTTCATGCTAGCCTGGGTTAGATGGATTGAACCTAACTCCACAAAGCTGTCCTCTGACTTTGTACACACTAAGGTAGTAAAACAAAACAAAGCCAAAAGCAACAGGGGCTTCAGAGTTGGCTCAGTGGTTAAAAATATTGGCTGTTCTTCCACAGGAACCTAGTTTGATTCCTAGGTACCCACATTAGGTGGGTTAGAACAGCTTGCAACTCTAGTTCCAGGGTACACAAGTGGTGTACAGACATGCACACAGGCAAATCACCATATAGTAAGATAGTAAAACCCTGTTTCAAAACACACTCCCTCCCAAAAAGACAGATGACATTCAACCCAGCATTTAAAACAGTGCCAATTCCTAAAACTTTTTAGTGATAGCATCTGCTAATGCCATCCAAGTGATTAAGCTACTTCAGAAAACATGTTTTCAAAAAACTATATTTGGAAGTGTTATAAGTAAATAATTTCCCAGTAATATGAAAAACAGAATGATGTGTGACATTAATAAACTGAGACCATTTAAAAGATGAGGGTAGCAGCTGTTGAGTCTACAGTGTCCATCTACAGTCATGACTTTTGCTAAGATGGCCATGCCTGCTGCAGTGGGACATGCACCCATGCACCCCAGGACTGAAGAGGGAGGCATAGGATCCAAAGCTCTAAGCCAGACTGGGCAACACAGGAAGGAGGCCTGGTTGGGAGGGAAAAAAAGGACAGAAAGCAAGAATTAGAAATCTATAATTTTATTAAGACAAAAACTGACAGTGTAGTATGAAGTTTACACTTAAACAGAAGTTTTCACATACATCTTAACACATGCTGAGAAGATTTTACAATGTAGTTCTATTTGCAGGTCTAGACAATACTAAAAATTGATGGATCTCGTGATTCAAGACAGTATTTTGGACATCAGTTAATCTGAAGATTTTATATTCTCAAGTGAACCACTACCCCAATATGAAAATTAATCTCCTGAGACTAGGGCTTGTGAAGTCATTCAATCCTTGAATTGACTCAATGGAATTTGTGCTGTCAGTAACTGAACCTGCCACAAGCAGTTTCAGGGTTCAAAGCTGAAAAACAAAAAACAAAACAAAAAACAAAGAAAAAAAAAAAGAGAGGGGCTCCAAGAGTTTCCACCCTAAGAGCAGAGGCCCTCCTCTTCCATCTCCCATAGGCCCTCCTGCAATACTTGAGCCAATGGCTTAGATGGACAAACTGATATTTATAACTTTGTAATTGGAAAAAGGTTTCTTTTCTCCAATTTCAAGAATTAGCACCTCTAAGGCAGAGTGGTCTGCCTCTATATACTCTCCAATAAACTTTCCCTCTCCAGTCAGTTTCCATCATCGAATGGCAGCTTTGGTAACTCAGAACTGGCTTTGTCCTTTGTGGGCCACTTTGAGCTCAGGTTGGGAGCACCTTGGCTGTAGGTTTTAGGAGTAACAAGATTTTATTTATTTATTTACTTACTTACTTATTTATTTTAAAGAAACAGTCTCTCATAGTCCTTATTTATGGTGCCAATGACTTTTTTTTGAAAAGGCAAAATATTCTGGACATTGAACCAATTTATTAGTTAGCTGTTCTACTGTTTTACCATTTCCCCAATCAGGCCCCAAATTTTAACCAAAATGATTCTACCCATCTCCCTTCCTCCCTGTCCCAACCCTCCCACCCCCAATTAATATACCAGTAATAGCCAAAAAACTACAGACATGCTAGGCTGTAAAAATGCAGTTAACACTATTGGGAAGAAGGCTGTGGGTTGTGGAGATGTTCTTTGAAGATTGACAGTATCTTTGCTTTCCCACATCCCAGTTCTGCAGGTTTTGTCCTTCATGGAAGGCCCACTGCTTCCTTAGCAAAGCGCAGAACAGGTTGCCTTGAAACACTTACCCTTTCCCGTTGGGATGGGTCTGTAAACTATACAGCTTGAACAATTTAAAGCATTTGGGCTGCTGCAGGACACAAACTATGCTGGTTCTTCAAAGGACATCTTCTCAAGCCACCTCTAAGATGTCAAGACAAGTACAACTCCTTCCCTCCCCCTCGAAACCCACAGTCAGAGGTGACAGGGGCTGGTACTCAACAGGGCTAATTCTTGTCGTCTTTTTTGTCATCATCCTCTGAGGGGTAGGAATGCCACGTTAGTCTTTCCTCATAGAAGGATATGACAACCTGTGGGCACTTGACATTGGCTTCCTTGGCAGGGACCAGGTCAGCCTCATCAGAGTTTTTCCTGCAGAACAAAGTACAAAGACACTTTGAGATCAGCCATTGTGGTCCTGTTTTGGACCACCCGGGGAATGGGGCTTTCAAAGTGTAAATTCCAGAAACAAATTAGGACACAAGATGCTGGGCAAGTGTTGTCACATGACTCTCTCAAAGATATTCCTCTGTTACAAATCTCCTCTGAGGGCAGGTCTCTGTGAGTTCGAGGCCAGCCTGGTTTACAACATGAATTCCAAGATAGCCAGGGTTATACAGAGAAACCCTGTCTCAAAAGCCAACAAAACAGAACAAAAACAAACAAAAATCCCCTCTAAGAAACTTTGTCAAAAAGTAGGTCATCTGACTCAACTATATCTTTGGAAAAGGCCAAAAACGCTTAATTAGAATTTCAGAAGTTAGACAAGATTAAAATTTGAAAATGATATACATTACAGGGCATTAACTAGGAGTATAAGCTCTAACCATTTATCTTCAGCTCACTGGGCCTGTCCTAGACAGAGGCAGCACCATGGGGCAGGCAAACCGATACATGACAGAATGTGACAAGGCTCCAGTACAAACCTCCAGAACCTGACCATGAGGCAAGGGTTTTGAGCCGCAGAGAACCACAGACTAAGCCGATACAGCTAAGCGTCTACACCACACCACAACGATGGGAAATGTTCTGAATTCTACGGGGATCTAATACAGCTCTCTGTTAACTCACAATTCTAGAGTAGTTTAAGCCCTTTCACCACACAGAAATATTTTCTATTTTCAGAAATAAACAGTTATCTCCACTTTTCTGGAAAACTATGCAGCAATTTAAAGATTTTATGTGTATGTCTTTTGCCTGTACACATGTATACAACATATGTGTCTGGTGCCCTGGGAGGCCAGAAGATGGTGTGTCAAGATTCCCTGGAACTCGAGTCTTTAAGAAGAGAAGGTGGTTATCTAAACTGCTGAGCCATCTCTCCAGCCCCACATTTCTTTTTTTAATGTGCATGTATGTGGTACTAGTAATAGAAGCCAGAGCCATGTGTACATGTCTTACAAATACATGCAACTATGAGCATGCACCTGTATCAGTACTGCTCTGTTTGAGACAGGCCGTTGTCACTGCTTCTCCATCTTCCTAACACTCCAATCCTTTAATTCAGTTCCTCACCTTGTGTTGACCCCTGACCAAAAAATTTTGTTCCTACTTTATAAATGTAATTTTGCTACTGTAATGAATCATAACATAAACATCTGATATGCAGGATATCTAATACATGACTCCTGTGAAAGGGTCATTTGGCCCCCAAAGGGGTCATGACCCACAGGTTGAAAACTGCGGCTCTCTGTTGTTTTACAACTGGATATATAGACCAGCTGGCCTCAAACTCAGAGATCCACTGGCCTCTACCTCCAAGTGTTGGAATCAAAGATGTGCAACCATCACACCTAGCCATGTGTATCTTTTTAAAACTTGGGTTTTACAATCAACATTCAATATTTTGATCGTGAAGGAGTGGGTGCTGAGTGAATGAGTCTTGCACAATCTAGGCAAGCCTTCTATCAGTAACCACATCTCTATCACAAAGGTTTGGGTTTATTTTGTTATTTTGTAGGGCTAGGGATCAAACCTTTTGAGTCACACCCCCTAGCTCAACATCCATATTTTTTTTTTAAATTTAAAGATTTTACTTATTTTGTGTTTATGAGTGCTCTATCTGCATGTACACCTAATACAGATGACTGTGAGACACCATGTGGTTGCTGGGAATTGAACTCAGGACCTCTGGAAGAGCAGCCAGTGCTCTTATCCGCTGAGCCATCTCTCTAGTTCCCAACAACCAAATCTTAACCTTTAGATATAGTAGTGAGTCTACAAGAATTAGAGAATACAATCTCCTATGCCCTTCCCCCGCTTCCCTCCCTCTTTCTTTCTGTCTTGTTGACACAAAGTCTTACTCTATATTCCAAGTTGTCTCTAGTGCTAAAATGACACATGAGTTAAGACTGGCTCTTCTGTGTATGCTTATGCTTTTATGACTTCATGGTACTCTAGGCCAGGCTTCAACTGGTGATACTTCTGTTTTATCTAAGTGCTGGATTCTAAGTGTCCAGCATCACACCTGACCAAGGATGCAGCTCTACGCACTATGGAGATACTTCTTTAACTCACACTTGACATATACGCAGAGCAAGTGTGTACTAGCTAGACTACTTAATACATCCTATTACTCAGTTTTTCTTTTCTCCTATAAGTTACAGGAAATAAGCTAAATGAGGGTCAGACTCAGTAAATACTGAGGGCACCCACGGGAAGACAACAGGTGATTAATTGTGACACAGACCTTCACCTCTTCAGGCATCATGTAGGGAAAAACTACCACAGATATCAATTTCAGCGAAACTTCTAGACCAATCAAAGACAAAGCCTTGAGAATCCTACTTTAACTGTTAATGGCTTAACACTTACTCTTCCTAGTCCAGAATGGTGGCAATTCCCTGTAATCTCAGCACAGAGTCTGGGGCAGGAAGATTTCGGGTTCAAGGCAAGCCTAGACTAGAGTAAAACCGTCTCAAAACAAAAAACAAAGAGATTACTTTTCCTGACTTGAACTCCTTTTCATTAAACTGTTGGGAGATACTGTCGTTGCGTGCTGCATAACAATGTTCTGGTCAGCAATGGATACCAAATATGATAGTGGTCCCATGAGATTACAATGCAGATAAAAGTTTCCCATTTTCTAGTGCTACTGTGCTACATGCTAGTCATAGAAACCTACCACTATGCTGCCAGCATGTTAAGCATATTCAGCAGGTGAGACTCAATAACAAACTGTTGTTACCAAACAGTACCCACTGTTTCTTCTTAGAGCAAGTTGGTGTTGTCACCACTCAGACATAGTAGAAAGAAACGGCCTTCCATATGCTCAGGAGCAGGAGACAGCAAAGAGGCCTTGCTGACCCCTGCTGGCTCATTCTGTAAATTTACAATCTTCAAAATAAATTCTATAAATTCTTTCTTTTCTAACCTCAAACATGAACAGAATCTTGTTTATAGGGCTAGCCTGATCTTTACTAAGGAGGTGGCAAAGAAGGAGGGTGATTCAATCACATTTCAGACTTTTCTCCACAGAACTGAAATGTGATTCCTCTCCATAGCCTCTCCCACCTAACAAAAAAAAAAAAAAAAAGCAAAGATCTGAAAAATCCTAAGGGCCCCTACCTGTAACTCATGAGTCCAGGTTGGTAGTCAGGCCGAGGGTCACTATCGAAGGACTATGTCATCTTAAAGATTTCACACCTGGGCGACTGGAATTTCGAAGGTCCAGCTCTTTTCCTCTGGCATAGAACAGATAGGGAGAAGGAAAAAAACAAGCACACAGAGCCGCTGGGAGACTCACCATTTCATCAGGAACATGAGCTCTCCACTGGAGTCGGTGGCTCCAATAATCCGCTCTGGCTCCAAACCCCGGGCAAAGCCTCGTGGCTTTTCTGACTGTAAAAACCAGATGGGTAGAGACTTTATTGACATAGGACTATATCCAGAACAAAGTTATTTATTTATTAATGTAATCCAACATTCACTCAGGGCTTCCTTGGCTTCGCACACCATGTGTCAGGAGTCTGCAGTACATGCTGTCCTCCCAGCATGAGCAGGACATACACCCCAAGCAAGAGAATGTTCACAACTGTCTCCTCAAAGGGACATCACTTAAGATACTAAGTAAGACAAAACAGTCATCTCAAATCTTTTGCTTTTTCAAGACAGAGCTTTTCTGAGTGTAGTCCTGGCTTTCCTGGAACTACGCTGTAGACTAGAATAGGCTACCTCAAATATTTAATGATCGAAACACTAAAAACTGTCTATTGACAGGAAATGAATCCAATTATCCTCACGAGTCTCCAATAATTGTTACATGTTATTATTTCTGTACTGTGGAGGAAAAGTAAGATCTCTTCATAAGAGCAAGCTCCAAATCCTTTTTTGTTTGGTTTATGTTTTGCTGAGACAAGGTCTCCTGCAGTCCAGGCCTCTTATCCCTGATCCTCTTGCCTCCCTCTTCTTCCTGAATGCCAGGATTACAGGTGTGTATCCCTTTAAAACATTAGCTTACTTCTGACGAGACAGAGAGGACATGGCTTCTGAGATTCAAAGGAAGAAAGTCCAGTATGGTAGTTTACACCGTAATCTCAACAGTTAGACCTGTTGTCTCAAAACTTAAAAGCTGAATAATAAAAAAGGAGGATTGCCACAAATTTAAGGTAAGCTTGGGATACATACTGAATTATAGGCCAGCCTAGGCTTCTATGCAAGGCTTTATCTAAAACAAATAAATAAAAATTTAAAATAAAAAAAAAAGAAGGTGAGGATAGGAGACAGGAGTTAGAAGCAACTGCTAAACTTCTCTGGCCTCTGGCTGGTGAAGATTCCTAGTTCCAGCCTTACCTCTTCTTTCTTCTTCTTTGGTTTGCTTTCTTCTCCTTTATCTTCAGAATCAGAATCAGCTTTGCGCTTGCCTCCCTCTGACTTATCTGTCTCATGAGCTGTTTTCTGTGACTGTAGGAACTCAGCAATAAGGTCTGGGCAATCCAGATTCTCTTCTGGCTCCCAAGTGTTGTCCTCACTGAAACCAGCAAGCACAGCAAGTTATACTTTCCATTCAGATCAACATTTTTATACTAAGAAAAGAGCTAGTCTGGGAAAAGAGGTAAGTGATAACCAATAGCTAGACTTTTGTTCAAGATGAAGAGCTTTCCTAGTAGGGGAGCGCAGAGACCAAAGACTTAGAAACTTGCGTTCTTCAAAGAAAGACTACTTTGCAAAAGTGGACTATCTGATACAAATTGATCCTCAGAAACCAGTCAGGTTGGCAAGATGCCTAAATGGGAAAAAAGAGCCATTCACCAAGTCTGAAGACCTGACTTACATCTCAGGACTTACATGGCAAATGTGCCACCCCCCACCCCCAATATATTAAAACAAAAAACTCAGTCACATAATACCCGCATGTAAGTCCTTCTTCAGTAGACTATCAGCTGTTGAGGTCAAGACTGAAACAAGGTATACCCATCACAGAACTGCTAGTAAGCATATCATATGATTTCTCATCGTGACTGAATTTACCTATGTCAATGAAACTTACTCTGAGAAACCCTTCCACTTTAGAAGATATTCCACCTTGCCCTTGACAACTCGCCGATCAAGAACTTTTTCCACCACATATTCCTCTTCCTCTTCTTCTAGTACCTCCTCCACTTTCTTCTTGTTTTGCTTTTTTCCCATAGTACCCGCCAGCTTTCTGGTGTGAAGGGTGACACTGCTAAACAATGAAAGGAAATACAAAGGACATCAGGCACACGTGCTGGCTGGAGAAGTATCTGGATGGTGAGGAACCCAGGGAAATCACAGGTGATGTATGCTGCTTCTAACGCTCTACTCACCTCCAATTCACAACCATGTTGTACTGTTTGCTAGCAGTAAGCCATAATTACTCTCAGAGCAAATTATTGTCCTTTCTGTTCTTTCCCTTTGGACAAGGACTTATTATGAAGCCCAAACTGTCCTCAGCTTTCTTAATGATGGAATTATAGGTGTATATCACAGCACATGGGAAGAATTTCTGAATATATCCATTTACAACTTTTATACTAAGTTTAATTTATATTAACTCCCAATACCTCTTGCCACAAAGTATAGTAACTAAAATACTATGTTGAGTCACAGTTACATATATCGGATTATCTGACTCTCTTTTTGGAGAGAGGGTCTCATATAGATAGCCCAGACTGACTTTGAACTTCTGATCTGGTTTCTACCTTTCAAGTATTGTGATTACAGATATATGCTGCTACCATGTCCAGCTTTAAAAAAACAAAAAAAAGTCCCTTTATTTTTTCACTCTGCTTTTCTTGAACACAGTCATAAATTCACAGCTCAAACTTAAAACTTTCTTTTACTATGTGTGTGATGAGTCAGAGACATCAGGAGACAATTTATGGGAGTCAGTTCTATGTGGGTCTTGGGCTTGGCTGAGTCTCTTTGAGAGTCTCATGTACCCCAGGCTGACCTGGAACTCAAAATATAGCAAAGGATGACTGAACTTCATTCAGATCCTCCTGTCTCTACCTCTCTGAGTGCTAGGATTATTAATATATGTCACACCCAGTTTATGTAGTGCTAAAACACTCAACACAGAGCTTTGTTCAACTCACACTGTTTTCCTTTAGTAGTACTAGGAATTAAACCTAGGGTTTTGTGAATGCTAGGTACTAAGTTATAGCCTAAGCTCATAAATCATTCTTATTCAACCTAGTTTACTTAATAATTTATTTAGACTGTGGACTGCTTATAAAAAGCATTAAAATGGGGCTGGAGAGATAGTTCAGAGGTTAAGAGCATTGACTATTCTTCCAGAGGTCCTGAGTTCAATTCCCAGCACCCACATGGTGACTCACAACCATCTGTAATGGGATCTGATGCCCTCTTTTGGTATGTCTGAAGACAGCAAGTGTACTTAGATACAAATCCTAACTATGACTGAGGATTTAATAGCTCAGTTGGTAGTAGAATGCTTACTTTACATGAATGAAACTCTGCATGTGACCCTTAAAATCTGGGCATGATGCTGCACATATGCCTATGATCTTAACAGGAGAATCAAGAGTTAAAGGTTATCCTTGTGTGTGTGTGTGTGTGTGTGTGTGTGTGTGTATATAAAAAAAATACCCTATCAGGAAACCCATAAAATACATGTATTTTTTTCTAGTATAAAAAGTCTAGTTCCCTAAATCTCTTACCTTTAATCCATTCAATTCTAATGTTTTAATTTTTTCCATTTACTTACTTACTTACTTATATATTTACCTTCCAAGACAGGTTTTCTCTATATAGTCCTGGCTATTCCGGAACACTCAGAGATCCTCCTGCCTCTATATCCTGAGTGCTAGAATTAAAGGCTTGTGTTTCTTGTTTTGATTTTAAGGTCTGAAGCCTTAAAATTACCAGCAAAGTCTACAGAGAAACCCTGTCTGGAAAACAAAACAGTAAAACTAAAGGTAAAATGTGTGGTGCTAAATGGCACCTCTATAGTACAAGTGTGTACCACATTATTTAGCTTGAAAATGATTTTAAGTCATCAAATTTGTCTGGTATCTCAATGAATCCAAGAACAGTATAAATGTAGTTCTTTTAAGAGAAGAACAAACACTGGTTTTTTTCTTTTCTTTTTTTGGTTTTTGTTTGTTTTTCGAGACAGGGTTTCTCTGTGTAGCCCTGGCTGTCCTGGAACTCACTCTGTAGACCAGGCTGGCCTCGAACACTCGAACTCAGAAATCCACCTGCCTCTGCCTCCCAAGTGCTGGGATTAAAGGCATGCGCCACCACCGCCCGGCTGACTTTTCTCACCAACTTTCCCAGAGCCAGTTATATAGAAGAGGGCTGCAGACTTGAAGTTCTGCATTTCACCTTCAGATCCCACAAGGTGGCAAGAGAGAACCAACTCCAAACAGACCTTCACCCATGTACCAGTATGTATGTATACTTCTGTTGTGACAGGAAGTGTTCATTAACCCCAAAAGACCATCAAGGAGTTAGTTCAGATGCAATCGCATTAGGGTCTCTTTACTGTAAGCTCGAGCTTGAGCTTCCTGCCAACCCTGCCAACAGGAAGGTGTAACCCTGAGTCCAGTTTCAGGCAAGCATTTATAGAGGCAAGCAAAACAAGCAAGGGGGTATCTAGCCTGGTACACATCTGACTGGGAGGCCATTATGGCCTTTAACATAATTGGCTGGTGCTCAGAGCCAAACCGTAAACTTCTGCTTTCCTCCTGACTGATGGTTGTTAGGAAGTGAAGTGCCGGGGCAGGCGTGTAACCTGGAGGAGCAGATTTGTTGAGGAGTAATCTGGAAACTGGTGCTAGGTGCCAATTTGTTGACTTGAGTTCAACCTTAGGTCAGGTTCTCTAAGATGGAGTCTATACCCAAGATCTGGTCTCTCATTTCTACATGCATAAACTCACTAAATAAAACTTACCACTTGTGATGGCTATTCCTGGTTGTCAGCTTAATTACATCTGGAATGAACTACAATCTAGAAATGGAGGGCACACCTGTGACCAAGATCTTATGGCTGGGAGACACAGGCTTCTTTCTGACCTGGACCTTGACATGGGATGATACACACTTTTGATCCAGATCTTGAAGCATAGTGGTCATGAAAAACTTAGGCCCAAGCAAACTAGTACATGCCTTTAATCCCAAGAGACTGAGGCAAACAGATCACTAAGTTCAAGGCCAGCCTGGGACAGAGCAAGTTTTCCAAATTCAGGTGTGGTGGTACACACCTTTAACCTGGGCCACACCTTCTCCTGAAGGCCTATATAAGGACAATGAAAGAAGGAAGGCTCACTCTTCTCACTCTCACTTCGCCTGCTTGTACTAACTAGCCAACATATCTGTTGGAACCTACTTCAAGATTCCAGTTTAAACAGAAGACCAGCTGAAACAACTAGCCTCATGGACTGAGCAACTACTAGATTCTTGGACTTCTCATTCACAGCTGCCCACTGTTGGGTTAGCTGGTCTTCAAACTGTAAGTCATTACAATAAATTCACTTAATATATAGAGACAGTCCATAGTTCTGTGACTCTAGAGAACCCTGACTGATACACTACTTATATGATGAATAATGCTTGCTTCTTTTCTCATTTTGGTACTAGAGGTTAAATTTAAGACCTTGCATGTGCTAGGTAAGCCCTCTACCACTGAATCACATCTTAGCCCCTTATTTTTAGACAGGGTCAAACTGCCCAGCTTGTTTAGAACTGCAACCATCCTGCCTCTACTTCCAGAACAGATGGGATTACAACTGTGTACTACACCTAGCACTTATATGTGTATATTGTATTATAATTTACTAATTTATTTTGTGTATATGTGTATCAGACACAAAAGTAAACATTTTGTTTTGCCTTTGAAGTTTGTATAAACTTTTCAAAGAAATAGAAAAGGTATACCTTTGAAGCCAGTGTAAACAGATTCCAGTTGTTAGCACAGAAAAACATGAGCTAGGGTACAGTAGGCATCTCAATTGGTAAAGTTCTCATCATACAAGCATTAGGACTTGACTTGGTTCTCCAGAATCCTTCCAACGCAGGCACTGGGATGAGTGCTTCTAATTTCTAATTGAAGGGAGATAGACAGGTGGATCCCTAGGGCTTGCTGGGCAGCCAGACAGCTTGGCCTACTAAGTGAGTACCAGGGAAAGGAGAAACAGTACCTCAAAACAACAAACAAAAAACAAGGCAGAGAGCATCTGAGAAATCCAAGGCTGACCTCTGGCCAGACACAGTGAAGGATACCTATGAAGTTCTAGGAGACCTATTTCTGTACAGCTTGAGAAATCTAATTCTAGGGCCTGGAGAGATAACTCAGTAGGTAGGAGCACTTGCTGTTGCTCTTCCAGAGGACTGATCTAGGCTCACAAATGTTAACTCTAGTTCCAAGGAATTGGATGCCTCTGGTTGCCTCAGGCACCTGCATATACCCACAGACACATACCTACATATAATTACAAATAGTAAAAATAAATCTTAGCACTTGGGAGGCAGAGGCATGAAGATCTCTGAGGTCAAAGACAGTCCGGCTACATAAAGACCCCTTCTCAAAAAACAGGAAGTGCAAGCCATGTAAACCTTACAACTGAGTTTCTATTCCTGGCAAGCATGTAAAAAGGCCAGAAATGGTAGGATGCATCTTTAATCCTAGCAATCTTACAGCAAGATGGAATGTGGAGACAGAATTGCAAGGAAACTCATCAGCCAGCTAGCCTAGAGTACAAAGTACAACAGAAAAAGAGATCCTGCCTCAAATACGATGAAGAGAACCAACTTCCAAAAGTCCAAAGTGCACGATGGCCCATGCACAAAAATACTTTGTTTTTTAAACCATAAAGGTTCCTGGTCCTTATGGCTTTTTTTTTTTTTTGGTCATCCTACAGAGATGTATACATGTGAAAACAGAATTACAGTTTTCCCAACTTGACTTTAAAAAAAAACTGCATGCACATCCCCGCAGCTGCCCAAGGAGTTCAAGTGTCAGATTCTCTCATCAGAGTTCCTACTGACCACTGTGGATCTCCTGTCGTGGGTGCTAGTAACTGAACTTAAGTCTTTTGTAACAGCAATACATATTTTCTTTCTGGCTGATGCTTGAATTTTTTTCTTTAAAGATTTATCTAGTTAACGTAATTGAGTGTGCTATCTACATGTACAGCTGCATGCCAGAAGAGGGCATCAGATCCCATTATAGATGGTTGTGAGCCACCATGTGGTTGCTGAGAATTGAACTCAGGACCTCTAGAAATCAGCCACTGTTCTTAACCACTGAGCCATTTCTCAAGCCCTGATGCCTGAACTCTTTAACAAGTAATACAGGCTCTTTTTGCATAACAACCAATACTATGGTTGGAGCAGTGGCTCAGCAGTTCAAGAGCTCTGTTTATTCAGCTGCATCAATGTCCTAATTCATTACACATTGTCTTTAACTAAGGGATAATTATCTCAAAACCAGTACATTGGTATTGTCCAGAGACTGAATAATAAAATTAGCAGATAGGTCTCACAAAACAGCATACGAATGGCCCTACTAACGTTATCCTGTGTATTTTAAATCATCTCTAGATTACCTGTTATATGTAATATAAGTACTATACAAATAATTATTATATATGTAGAACTCTTGTATCCTGACTGAGAGCTAGCAACAAGCAGTATTTCTGGAGGTCATAAAAACTAATTTTATACCTGTCCCATGATGGTGAAGAAACCTGAGTTATAAATTTATATCACCATTTAGAAGCATAAAGTTGTTTTGAGGAATCAGAAAACAAAAAGATTAGAAACTTTGATCAAGCTAGTTTTTGTGTTTTGTTTCCGACAGGATCTTGTGTATTTCTGGCTAGCCTGAAATTCTCTTTGTAGACCAGCCTAACTCCAAACTTACAGAAAATTTCTTTTCCTGCCCTGGCTTTCTTGCTTTTGTTCCCTTCTTGGTATTTATTTAAATAGCAAACAGGAGCTATGTTGCAGTACCTGAGGAGGCCAAAAGAGGGCATCAGATTGGCAGAACTGTGGTTACCAACAAGGTGTTACCAATAAGGTATAAGCCACCACGTGAGTACTGGAAATTGAACCCAGGTCCTCTAGAAGAGCAGCCAGTGCTCTTCACTCCATGAGTTGGGGTTTTGTTTTGTTAATTAGGTATCTCTAAGTGGGTATACCTGTGGAGGAGGACAGGAAAGGGATCTCCGGGAGCTGGATTTACATGTGGTTGTGAGCCACCTTACAATTGTGTTGGGAACCAATCCCATGTAAGAGCAACAAGACCTCTTAACTGTTGAACTAGAGTTGGTTGTTATGCAAGATACACTTGTTAAACGAGTTTAAGCATTAGTTGGGTGTGGTAGCACAAGCCTTTAATCCCAGCACTCAGAAGGCAGAGGCAGGTGGATCTCTATGAGTTCAAGGCCAGCCTGGTCTAACCCGTTTATTCAGCAGCATCCATGTCCTAATTCTTCATTATACAGTGTTTTAAACTTAAGGATAGTTATCTGAAAACCAGTGCATTAGGAATTTTGGGGCTGGAGAGATGGCTCAGCTGTTAAGAGTACTGACTGCTCTTCCAGGGGTCCTGAGTTCAATTCCCAGCAACCACATGATGGCTCACAGCCATTTGTAATGGGATCTGATGCCCTCTTTGTGGGTTTGAAGATAGCTACAGTGTACTCACATACAGAAAATATACAAATATATCTTTTAAAAAAAATTCGCTTTGGGGGCTGGAAAGATGGCTCAGTGGTTAAGAGCACTGACTGCTTTTCCAGAGGTCCTGAGTTCAATTCCCAGCAACCACATGTTAGCTCACAACCATCTGTAATAAGATCCAATGCTCTCTTCTGGTGTGTCTGAAGACAGCTACAGTGTACTAACATGCATAAAATAAATGAATTTTAATTAAAAAAATTCACTTTTGTACAAGAAAAACAATGAAATGCACAAGCAGCTCTCAATAGTGGTTCCAGAATACAGGTCTCAAAAGTAGAGCACTACCGCTGTAATTCCAGCAGTCAGGAGGCTAAGGAAGGTGAATCTGAGGCAAGCCTGCAAAATACTTCCTGTCTCAAGAGCAGCCCACCAGGGGGCTGAAGAGATAGCTGAGCAATTAAGAGAACTTGTTGCTCTTACAGAGAGGACCTAAGTAAAGCACCCACAAGGCGGCTCACAAACATCTGTTAACTCCAATTCAGGAGATTTCACCTGATGCCCTCCTCTGGCCTCAATAGGCTCCCACACACACACCATACAATCATACATGTACACATAAAATAAATTTAAGAAATACACGAAAACCAACCAGCTCACCCAGCTACCTACAAGAAACCAGAGATAAGGGGAGCTGGAGAGATGGCACAGTGGTTAAGAGTACTACTTGCTCTTCCAGAGGTCCTGAGTTCAATTCCCAGCCATGGTAGCTCACAAACATCTTCTGGTGTGTATGAAGACAGTGTACTCATATATACATAAAATATATAAATAAATCTCTTAAAAAAAAAAAAAAAAAGAAACCAGAGATAATACTGCCACAAGAGCAGCCATAAACCAAAAGCCCACATTTCATAAGCCCACAGTGCATTCCGGCCTGTAATAGCAGCTGCTGGCCTAGCCAAAGAAAAACAAAACAAAAAACAGAACAACAACAAAAAACAACAAACAAAACACCTGTCACAAGCAGGAAACAAATAACAAAAGTGGTGTAGTAATGCAAATATTATCCAGTGGGATCAAACATGTAATAGAGGTAAAGAAGCAAAATCTTGTATATAATAGAAAACTTTCCAGCCCTTGGGAGGCAGAGGCCAGCCTGGGCTACAGAGTGAGTTCCAGGACAGCCAGGGCTACAAAGAGAAATCCTGTCTTGAAAAACCAAAAAAAAAAAAAAAAAAAAAAAAAAAGAAAGAAAGAAAAGAAAAAGAAAACTTTCAACAAAATAATTTACCTACAGAAAGAATCTGAAGACCTACTACATAAGTATAAACTCAGTCTAGGGATCTATACTGTAAAGTTCTATAACAAATTTGAGAGGTGGTGACTTCAGACTTAAGGTATTAGATACACATTTCCAATTACCAATTAAGTGAACAATGGCCTTCCACTACCCTCTTCTCCCTGCCTCTTTCCACACTTTGTCTTTTTTTTTTTAATTTGACTTCAGCAACCAGAAGAACCCACAGTTGGTTGCTATTTTTTTTTTAAGATTTATTTAATGCTCCAGTACACTGTCATCTTCAGACATACCAGAAGAGGGCATCAGACCCTGTTACAGATGGTCATGAACCACTATGTGGTTGCTGGGAATTGAACTCAGGACCCATGGCAGAGCAGTCAGTGCTCTTAACCATCTCTCCAGCCCCCACAATTTGTCTTAAAGCCAGTGGTTGGGTCACTATATAGCAGACTGACTTTGAACTGCTTCTGCCAGAACTTCTCAAATGCTGGGGATTATAGGTATTCTCACTTTTTTTTTTTTTTAACAAAATCTTAATTGTTCGATTTTACCATTGAAGACTCAGGAGCCAGATGCTGGGGTGAAAATTGTGCTAGCTCAGAGGCAGGGAAAGCACCCAGCTGACCTTCCTCCTCAGCTGACTTCCAGAAGGAATCCCCTCTCAACCATGCTCCCTTCTACTTCCTGTGCATCTCTCTATCCATCCTAACTTCCCCTTACTCTCTTACTATCAACTGGTTGCTTGCTCAGCTTCTTGATCTATGGGTGACTTTGTTTAATGCCATGTACAATATTCAAGCAGAAAGCTCTCGGATGAAAGGTGTGTGCTAAGGCTGAGCCACAGCACAACTAAAACCAGGGTTTTCAGTAAATAACACAAATCTTGGGGGTTCACAATGTGATCAAATATCCTACAACACACACCTATTTTATTTTAGATAAATACCCCCAACACATTCTTATTATTTTTAAATTTTTAGGCAGAGCCTTACTTCAACCTAGGCTAACTAGAACTCAATCTGTAATGTAGCCTAAAACCCAGGGGTTTTCTTACTACAGCATACTAAGTACCAAGATGACAAGTAAAAATTGTAATGCCTGGCTATTCTTTTTCCAGATAGGGTTTCACTTTAGCCTAGGCTGAGCTCAACCCTTACAATCCTGGCCTGAGCCTCCTGAGTGTTGGAACTATAGAGATGAGCTAACCCACCCAGAGTATAATTTTCTTAGTTTAGATGTCACTCCTTAGAAGGCCTTCCCTAAAGTTTTAAGAACATGCTTCCATATTGTATTCTGTCAAAACCCTACCTTTTCTTCCAGATCTACCTTCAATGGTACTTCCCTCAAAGCTCACTCAGTCTAGCCAAATAATTCTTTCCTTGGAATCCCCAAAGCACTGTTGGTCCTTTTCTGTCAGACACACAATTGGAATTCTGAGTCCTGTGCAAATCATAAAAATTCAAAGCTGCCAGCTTTTTAGGGAATGACCAATCTGATCAATAAATCCGAACAGAAACAAAGACAAGCCAAGGTATCTTTGCTATAATAATTGGCAACTACACCAGTGATAAAACACAAGTGAAGATACTCATTGTACAGGTGTCATTCTTATTTCTAAACTGTTTTTAGCTGGCTTATTATTTGGCTGTTTATGAAACAAATGATTTCCAGATGCAAAATCTCAATGAAATACAAGAATTTGTGAAACATACACATCTAGCATGAGTAATAATTTGGTTTTTGTATTTTTTTCTTGTAGTCTGGATGGGGGTGCAGAATTGGTTGCTGCAGATTGAATCCAGAGTCTCACAAACACCACACACACATCCTGCACTTCTTTTCTGGGCCAGGATCTCAACTCTGTAGCCTAGGTTGGTCTCAAGCACATGACTCCTTTCTTCTGCAGCCACCTCTATTATTTAGTGTTTGCAGCAGGAAGCACAAGGACAGAGGATAACTTTGATAAGTCAATTTCCCTCCTTTTCCTATGTCAGTCCTGGGATCAAACACAAGTTGTCAGCTTGGTGGGAAGTGCCTTTATCAATCAAGTCATCTCAAAGGTCTAGCCTGTTTTGTTTTTTTCTTCAGCCAGAATCTCACTTTATGGTCCAGGATAGCATGGATCTTATACAGTCCAGGTAACAGCCTCTACTCTGTCTCTCCTTCCTGACATATTATAGACACATGCCATCATACCCACCTGTGAAATTATACACAAAATTTTACTTTATACAACTTTACACAAAAGACATTAAGAAGGCCAGAGTACAGCTCAGTGGCAGAGCATGTGGGTTTTGGGTTTCAATCCAGTGCACTACCACCACAGAAGAACAAAACAAAAAAACAAAAACCAGCACAACACATTTCCCAAATTTGGGCTAAAAGTGTAGCTCATCAGTAGAAAGCTTGCCAAACTGGAATACAGCTCAGTGTGGAGTGCTTGCCTAACATGTAAGGGGCCCTGAATTCCACTCTTCAGCACTGTAAAAAGCAAGCAAAGACATACACACATTAAAAATAAAACTGTCAGATAGGTATGGTAGTCCCCGCCTACAAATCTTAGTTCAAGGCCAGTCTAGCCTACAAAGTGAGTTCCAAGTCAATTTAGGATATAGATGATAAAATCAAAACATACCAAGTTCTTCTAGGTCTAGTCTCCAAAATTGGAAAATGGGAGTATCAAGCTGGTTCAACAGGTAAAGGTCTCACAAACCTAATGACCTGAGTTCAATCACCAGAACTAGTGTTACAGAAGAGAATGACGCCCATCCCCAAAGTTGTTCCTGAAATCCATAAGTATGTCATGGCACCCCCCCACACACACTTTTAAAAACTAAAAAATGCCAGGCGGTGGTGGCGCACGCCTTTAATCCCAGCACTTGGGAGGCAGAGGCAGGCAGATTTCTGAGTTCGAGGCTAGCCTGGTCTATAGAGTGAGTTCCAGGACAGCCAGGGATACACAGAGAAACCCTGTCTCAAAAAACAAAACCAAACAAAAAAAAAACCAAAACAAACAAACAAACAAAAACTATAAAAAAAAAAGGGGGGGGGAGGGACTGGAGAGATGGCTCAGTGGTTAAGCACACTGGTTGGTCGCTCTTCAAGAGGACCTGAGTGCAATTCCCAACAACCATGGTGGCTGGTGGCTCACAACCATCTGTAATGGGATCTGATGCCTTCTTCTGGTGTTCATGAATGTTTATGTAATGTATTCATATACATTAAATAAATAAATCTTTTTTTAAAAAAAAGCTATTCCCTGGCACACATAGTTTCTCTTTTTTTTCCCCTTTTTTTCTTAACTGCTCCAAAAAATACCTAGAAAGGAGTGCTTAAAAAATCTACCATAATGCTATTGATAAAAAATGCCCAAAACCAGAACTAATCTTATACTGCCCAAACCTTTTAAGGAGCACAGGATCCTTCCCCTAGGCCTTGAACTCCTGCTGCTCTGCCTCCACCTCCCAAGTGCTAGCTGGATTACAGGAGTGCATCAACTGGGCTCTTTTCAACATACCACTTACCAGATATGCCTAGAGAGCATCCAAGGAAGAGCACAGGCACCAATTTCTTGATTGTAGTTATACATATATTAGAAAACCTTAGATCTTTTGAAACTATTCCAAAATGCTGACATGATTCTTAACATAAAACTGGAGAGGATACCCTATGTTTTAGCATAACTCGTTTTTTAAGAAACTACTTTTATGGTATTGGAACATAACTCAGTGGTAGATAACTTGCATGTGTGCAAGGGCCTCAGCACCACACACAGAAATGAGTTCTGTCGTTCATATACTGTTTTTTAATAAAAATATTTTCAGCCGGGCGGTGGTGGCGCACGCCTTTAATCCCAGCACTTGGGAGGCAGAGGCAGGCGGATTTCTGAGTTCGAGGCCAGCCTGGTCTACAGAGTGAGTTCCAGGACAGCCAGGGCTATACAGAGAAACCCTGTCTCGAAAAAAAACCAAAAAAAAAAAATAAAATAAAATAAAAATATTTTCGTTGGGGACATGCACTTGCTTTCGTGGCACACACCTTTAATCCCAGCACTTGGGAGGCAGAGGCAGGTGGATTTCTGAGTTCGAAGCCAGCCTGGTGGTCTACAGAGTGAGTTCTAGGACAGCCAGGGCTACACAGAGAAATGCTGTGGGGGGGGGGGACTCATTACGAGGAAGAAAGTGGCCCTTTCATGACTCCCCTGGTAGCCAAGGAAGGCCTTAAACTTCTCCTCATCTTGTCGTTTCCAGCTCCCAAGTGCTAAGATTACAGGTACACATCATCACACTCAGCAGAAATTTATATGGTACTGGGGATTGAATCCAGGGGATTGCAGCGGGCTAGGCAAACATTCTACCAACTAAGCTACATCCCCAGGAACCCCTTTTTTTCTTCCACATTTGACCTGGTCAGTCTAGACTTCCACCCTGCTTATCCCAGCAACTCCACTTTTAGACAAGGTCAAGAAAATGTCCGACCCCTCACCCTCAGACGAGTTCAACAAATCTCTTCCCTGTTAGAACACCTTGAGCAGCCAAAGCCCCCTTATCCAAGTTTACTGGAAGTTACTTCTTCGTAACTCTGGCAAGAGAAATTTCTCTAATAGTGGCAATTGGACCCAATATCCTCAGGTTACTTCTTCTTTCTTTCCTCCAAGTGTTACGGGGATTGCCCGCGATTGCCGCCGTGTCCGCTTTCTCAGGTTACATTTCTAAACCTCTAGAGTACGAAGTCGTGGTCCCTGCCACGCACACTCAAAGCACCTGTCCCCTTATGGACGTCCCAAAGTTTTCCTTCTCCCGCCCAACTCGAGTTACTCAGTCGGGTCAAAGGCTCTTCGTCCAGTTCTTGAAAAGCTAACCCTCCGCTGGCTCCGCTCACCAGGAACCACTGGGCTCCCGGGCTCTGGATTCGCTGCCCCGCCCTCTCCACACTCCCGCAGCCCGCGAGCTCTGCGCGGGAAGCGAACCCGTCCGGCGCTAGGCCGGGCCGGGGCGCGCCCCCAACTCTTCTGTCTCCACTCTTCCGTTAGCGGCCCGCGCTCGCCCGCGGCCTCCCGCCGTCGCCGCGTCCCCTCCCCCCCCCCCCCCCCCCCGCCACCAGCCCGCCTCTTCACCTCGTAGCAGCGCCCGAGAGTCCGAGAAGAATCGGTGCCGCGCTACTCGCGCGTTGCGTCGGGCAGTCCGAGGGAGTAGCGCCCAGAGGAGCAAAAAGACGTGTGGCCTCAAGTCGAGCGTCGGGCTGAAGCGGCGTACCGCAGGCCCCGCCAACGGCCCTCCCCTCAGCCGAACAAAAGAGCCTCTCACTCTCCGCGGCCCGCCGCCTGCACTGCGCAGACGCGACGACCCGCCGCAGGGCACCTTGGGATTCAGAGTCGGCCCGAAACTACAAATCCCAAAGTACCGCCCGAATCCCGTGCCGCCCACCTCCACTTTCAAGGGTTGTAGGGAGTTTTCGTAGTTTTGTTTTCTTTTTTAACTGGAAAGGCGAAGTCGACTATTGTTTAGAACACATAACTCTACAGTTTAGAAAATTAATGGATAATGGTAGGGTTTGTTTATTTAATAACAGGGTATGCAGCCCAGCAGGCTTCGAACTTGCGGCCATTCTTTTGCTTCAAATGTCAGCGTGCTGGATTCCAGGCATGTGTTAGTATTCCTTGCTCAGTCTATAAATTTAGGACACGCGGGTTTGGAAACGATTCCTTTGATGTTTTGTCCGTCTGCGTTTAAAAGAAAAATCTTGTTCCTCAACTGAGATTTATCAAATCTTCACCTTCAATAATGCCCACCAACTTTATCTATTATCGCCATCGGGATGAGGTTCCCACCACTCAGCTTGAGTCACTCTTCCATTCAGAAAGTAGATTAATCGTCTACCATCCGACACTTTCTGAATTTTCTTTTTCTCTTTCCCCCTCCTTCCCTTTCTATTTATTCTTGTTTTATTTTGTTTTTTGGTTTTGTTGAGTGGACAAGGTCTCAAGGAAGCACTTAAAGGCCTGCTCTTCCTGCTTCCACTTCCCAAGTGCTGAGATTACAGACATGGGCCACCACATGCAAAACTTTCCCTTTATGGTCCTTGCCAATGGGTGACATCCATAGGCATTTCTCCATCTCCGTGAACATCCTTTAACAAGCTAGTCTAGAGAAACGGAATTAAGCAAAATCCACAGCTGTCATTCTTTAACAAGTGTGCTAGCTCTAACTCAGCTAGGTGGCTGCTAATTGTTGATCTGGGAACTCCAGTAAGGACAGAAGCCTCATGTGACTCACTGTATCCACGACACTCAGTAAAGTCCTTGGTGTTTTTTACTAACATGCATATGGCCTTATTTTGACCCTCAGTATTTATTGGTAAAAATTCATTGAATATGCAATTTAAGTGAATAAATGAGACATCCAAGGGATAATAAAACTGACCAAACTTTCCAAGGCCAGGTTCAAGCCTCTTAATCCTAGTACTCGGAGTCAATGCAGGAGGATTGCTATGAATGTAAGAGCAACTTAGGCTCTTAGGGAGGACCAAGTCAGTCTAGGTTACAGAGTGAGAGGGAGCATGTCTCAAAAAAGTATCTCAAGACAGTGACAGCTTTCCTGTTCAAAAAACTAAGACAAAAGAAAAAGAGGGTTAGCTTCGCAATGTCATACAAAAATCAATTAAAAGAGACCGCTTCTTCGTGAACATATTTGGATTGGGCCTCCAAAACCAGATGACCACCCACCCATTCTGGATAACTTTGATAATGAAAATATTAATAAAACTTTTAGCTTTGTGTTATCTTGTATTAGTGTTGGGCATCAAATCCAGGACCTTGTGTATGGTAAAGCTCTTTATAGGCCCGGAGAGGTGGTTCAAAGGTTAAGGCTCTTGCTGCTCGAATCAGAGTTCTGTTTCCAGCACCCATGTAGTGGTTCATGACATCCTGTGACTCTGGTTGCAGGGAACCCAACTCCTTCAGATCTCAGCTGCACACACATACATTCAGACACACAACATTTTACTACTGAGCCACATGCCAAGCCCAGGGCAGTTGTACTCCACTTCCCGTTATCCTGTTTTCTTTTTTTTTCCCTTCTTGGTCCTCAACCTGTACCCTTGTAACAAGCAAACACAGTGAAGTTAAGATAGGTACCTTCAGCCCAGGTTAAGCATCCCCTTCCTCTGCAGACAGGCTTTCTCTGTGTAACTGCCCTGGCTGAACTCAATTTATAGATTAGGCTGGCCTTGAACTCACAGAGAGCCAGCTGCACCTGCCTCCCAAGTACTGGAATTAAAGGGATTTGCTACCACGCTGGGCGGAGTTACTCTTTTGATGATTTTAAAGTCAGGGTCTTCTACACAAACTCCTTGGCCATGACCTTGGTGCCTCAGCTTCCTACCTGCTGAGATTAACAAATGCTGAGACGTTTGTTTCAGGATTTGAACACTGGGTTTCAGCACCAGATGAATAAAAAGAAAGAAAGAAAGAAAGAAAGAGAGAAAGAAAGAAAGAAAGAAAAAGGAAAATATATCATTGCTTCTAGGTGTGGAGGAAAAAGTTTATTATAGATAAAAAGAAGAGTGTAGGGGGCTGGAGAGATGGCACAGCAGTTAAGAGCACTGACTACTCTTCCAGAGACCCTGAGTTCAATTCCCAGCAACCACAGGGTGGCTCACAACCACCTGTAATGGGATCTGATGCCCTCTTCTGGTGTGTCTGAAGACAGGAACAGGGTACTCATATATAAAAAATAAATAAATCTTTTTTTAAAAAAACCACAGCCAAAGGTGGAGACACCTGGGAGGTTCCAGAGTGAATACGCCCCTGAGTCACGTGAGGAGAAGGCAGAGGGGAGGAAAGAGCGAAACCAGGTGCAGAAACCAAGATGGGAAAACATTAAAAATGGGGTAGGTAGGTAACCAAAATGGCTGGATTATATAGGGAGGAGCCTGTGGGGGAAGGGCAGTCAGCTCCTTGTCTAAAGAGTTCCGGACCCATCGGAAGAGAGGGATGCTGGGAGAACCTGATGGCAATGCTTTCATTTGTTAAATAGGCACCTCAGCCTTTTGTCTCAGGGTTTGAAATTTAACGAGCTGCTCCACTCCAGCCAATAGATCAAGTTCTTGATTGGAGGTGGGAATTAGTATCCCAAATCTATTGCATTTCTAATTATCAAATTGTGTCCCTGTCTGCATCAAATGCTGCCATCCTGCATCCCCACACAACCCCACATTCCACTCTCTGTGTAAATGCACTGGCTTTGCTCTTCCAGAGCCCCCCGGCCCCCGCAGCACCTTCGAGGCTGCTAACAACTGTAACTCTAGTTCCAGGGCATCTGACACCCTCCCACACATATGCGTGTAGGCAAAATACCAATGCACATAAAATAAAAATAAATTTGAAAGAAGAAAGGAATTCAGGGTGTCAAAACCTACCTTTGGTTTCTACATAGTGAAACTACTATGCTAATCTGAAACTGGTGGTTTATGCTAATCTGAAAATCTACCAGGAGTGGTTCAAATGTACAAACCTAAGATTTCTGTTTAACAATATCCATTATGAAAATTGTTGAGACTGGATGTGATGGTTTGTAATCCCAGCACTCTGGAGGCAGAAGCAGGAAGATTGCCATAAATTTGGAGCCAGTCTGATCTACGTTGTGAGGTCCAGGCAGCCAGGATTATACCAGACCAGAGGGGGATGGGATGAGGACCAGGATGGGGGTGGAGTGGAGGGTGGACGAGTGTTTGGAATTAAATCGCCTGACTTCCCCCCCCCCCCACTCTTTCCCTAAAGTGTTGCTGGGCGTGGTGCACAGCCTGCAATCCCAGTACACAAAGGCCTGAGACCCGAGAATGATGCGTTCAAAAGCCAGACTGGGTTAGCAAGGGCAATAAGTGAGAACTCAAGAAAACAACAACAACAAAACACCACAGGAAGTGTGGTGTAAAGTAAAGAAAATGTGATGTTGCAAAAAAGAAAGCAATCCAGACAAAGCCTCTCTCTGCTCTTTGTCCACAGTGTAACCCTGGGCAAGCTGCCTGAAGTCTCCAAACCCATGGGAAAAAAACCATGAAACTTATGGTAGACCTACTTTATAGCATTTCTGGAGATGTCACATCTACTAGTTATTGTGACAATAATGTCACAAATACTAGTTATTTTTATAAAGGTTGGCTGTCCTGGAACTCACTGTGTAGACCAGGCTAGCCTCACATTCAGATATCTGCTTGCCTCTGCCTCTCGAGAGCTGAGATTAAAGCCTGTGCTACCACCACTTGACTTTAGGCAGCCTTTCTAAGATGTAATTTAAAGATTTATTTATTTAACGTGAGTACACTGTCACTCCCTTCAGACACACCAGAAGAGGGCATCAGATTCCACTACAGATGGTTGTGAGCCCCCATGTAGTTGCTGGGAATTGAACTCAGGACCTCTGGAAGAGCAGTCAGTGAACAGCTGAGCCATCTCTCCACCCCCTAAAATGTAAATTAAAGAGTGAGGAAAGTACAGAACTTTTAAAAACATTTCTCTCCATACTGTTGCTGGGAATTCTTTGTTCCACTTGGATACAATTTTCTTTCTTTTTTATTGTTGTTGTTTTGAGACAAGGTTTCTCTAGAGATCTGCCTGCTTCTGCCTCCTAAGTGCTGAGATTAAAGGCGTCTATCTATCTATCTGTTGTTTTTGTTTCGAGACAGGGTTTTTCTGTATAGCCCTGGCTGTCCTGAAACTCACTCTGTAGACCAGGTTGGCCTCAAACTCAGAAATCTGCCTGCCTCTGCCTCCCAAGTGCTGGGATTAAAGGCGTGTGCCACCACCGCCCGGCTCTTTTCTTTTTTAAACAGATTTATTTTCATGTTTACTTCATGTGTATGGTTATGCGCTTGTAGACTATATGCATACAGCACCCTCTAAGACCAGAAGAGGGCGCCAGATCTCCAGGGAACTGGAGTTAACTGATGGCTGAGAGCTGCCCTATAGGTCCTGGGAATGGAGCCTGGATCCTTTGGAAGAGCAGCCAGTTCTTCCCTCCCTCCCTCCCTCCCTCCCTCCCTCCCTCCCT
>NW_021620860.1:2945929-2950676 GCF_004785775.1 Grammomys surdaster
TTCTGCTGTTTTACTGTAAGCTAGTGTATATAAAATAGTTAAACCTTGTGCAACAGAAATCCATGACAAGTAGAAGGTTGTACATTACACGTATACATATATATATATGTTCTAGAGAAGCTTTTGTTCAGCCTTCAGGTTCGTTCTGTTGAATATTCACTGGTTCTTGAAAAGTGGTTTGGGAAACCTCAAGATATGCTATGCGACTAAGATGAAGAGCCAAGTTTCTGGGATCTGAAGGGTTTGTGCTTGAAGACACTGCACTCAGCAGGGGTCATTCTGAGCATTCTGCAGACAAAACTGTTTTGAGTCTGCAGCTGCCTCTGCAATCTTCACAGGATAGAGCCTGTCTGGAGCTGCTGCCCTAGAAAAACCCAACTCAGGACAGCCATGTGACTGAGGGCGGCAGGTTTGGGGATGCCAGGCTCAGCCAGAGTTCTTCAGTCATTATGTAGACCAGGCTGGCTCAGAAATGTGTCTGCCTTTGTCTCCTGTGTGTTGGATCTTTTAGTTTTGAGACAGGGTCTCATGTAGCCTGGGCTAGCTTCAGACTTAGTGTAGCCAAGATAGCTGTTAGGTCTTAAATCCAGGACTAATGGCTGAGGTATCTACTTAACATATTAAAGCAGACACTGACCACCAAGTTCTCCCTGCACCCCTCAGTCCCTACCTGCTACAGGCCCCTCCTGGCTAGTGTACCCCATTTACTACCCTAAACCTCTCTAGCCCAGGGGCTGGGCTGTCCTTTCTCTAGCCGCTCTTCCCTCCTATATAATCAGTTTTGGTTACTGGGTTTTTTCTACCCTTTACTGTCCGGGCCTCTTGGTTTGGCCACACTGCCCTGCTCTCCCATGCATGGCTCAGGGGCATGTTCACTCTGAGTCTCCTGGATGTCTCTGCCTCTGGCTGTCTTCTCCCTTTAGCTACAATAAACTCTCCTCCACCACACCTAGGAGTAAGACATGTCCTTTTCCTTTAATTTTATTCCATTCAATACTCTTGAGTTCCTGATCCTCCAGTCTCATCCTCTAAAGAACGGGCATTACTAGGCTTTGAGCCACCAGGCACAGTTTGGCCAGCCACCCGAAATTCAAATTTTTTTTTAAAGATTTATTTATTTTATTTATGAGTACACTGTAGCTGTCTTCAGACACACCAGAAGAGGGCATCAAATCTCATTACAGATGGTTGTGAGCCACCATGTGGTTGCTGGGATTTGAACTCAGGACCTCTGGAAGAGCAGTCAGTGCTCTTAACCACTGAGCCATCTCTCCAGCCCCCTGAAATTCAATTGTTAAAGATTTATTCATTTTGGGGTTAACGTGTGCTCTCTTATAAAATGTAATGCATTTAAGAGACATTTCTTCTCTCTCATCTCCTCTGGTTTGTTTGACTTTCACGTTGATTTCCTGATCGAGTTTGACTAAAATATGTACTTTTAAACCACATGCCTAACTTTGACTATTCTGGTCTTTTCCTTTCTTTCTCTCTTTTCTCCCTTTTCTTTCTTTCTCTCTTTCTTTCTTTCTTTCTTTCTTTCTTTCTTTCTTTCTTTCTTTCTTTCTTTCCTTTTTTCTTTCTTTCATCTGTGGGGTCTTTTTGACTTTATAACTCATGATCAGCTTCAGCTTCCCCAGTACTGGATTATAGGCATGTGTCAGAAGGTCTAGCTTTTTTTTTTTTTTAAGATTTATTTATTTATTTGTTTAACATATATGAGCACACTGTCCTTGACACACCAGAAGAGGGCATCAGATCTCATTACAGATGGTTGTGAGCCACCATGTGGTTACTGGGATTTGAACTCAGAACCTCTGGAAGTGCAGTCAGTGCTCTTAACCACTGAGCCATCTCTCCAGCCCTTTTTTTTTTTTTTTTTAATGTACATTGGTGTTATGTCAGGTCCCCTGGAAGTGGAGTTGTACTGGGAATTTTGGCTTTCTTTCTTTCTTTCTTTCTTTCTTTCTTTCTTTCTTTCTTTCTTTCTTTTATTTTTTAAAAATTATTTGTTTTATATATGTGAGTACAGTGTCACTGTCTTCAGACACACCAGAAAAGGGCATCAGATTCCATTATAGATGGTTGTGAGCCATCATGTGGTTACTGGGAATTGAACTCAGGACCTCTGGAAGAACAGCCAGTGCTCTTAACTATTGAACCATTTCTCCAGCCTAGAGAATTTTGGTTTCTACAAAACCCAGTTATGTTACCTGAATGTTTTTGTTTTAATCCCAGGTATGGGCTGAGAGGCTGCTTCACAGCAGGTGATTATGATTTGCCTCATGCACTAGCAGGGGTGTGATTTTTGCTATCTTTAGAGAGTTTAACTCTGTGGACTCTGGAGAAGGTGTAAATGGGAGAGTCCTGGGAAGGCCTGTGGTGGCTGCTGCTTCTGGTTGTTGTTATTGTGATTTGTCAAGTGGTCATGAGCAAAGAGACAAGAAGTTGGAGATCTCCTGATGATGAAGATTGGACTTGCCCCAAGGAAGCCAAGGCCTCTAATCAGCAGGTATTAATCTAAGAGGTCTACACCCCTTTCCCCTCTCACCCTTTTTCTCTTCTACCTAGTGTTGGGGGTTGGAAATGATTATTAGGGTAGAATAGGGGTTGGAAGGAAGGCAGAGAGATAAGAACTCAACAAAGTAGAGAGAGGAAAAAAAGACCATCATGGAGTTACAGTTATGAGCTTCAACATGGGTGCTGGGAATTGAACCCTGGTCCTTTGAAAGCCAGTGCTCTTAACCACTGGGCCATCTCTCCAGACCTTAAATATATTTTATACACAAAGTCTGGAGGTATTTTTAGCATGTCTGCATTCTGACTGGGACCTGCATGAAATCTCTGTAGCAAGGTGCTAGTGCTCAATACGTTTTAAGTAATTTTGAGTGTGGATTGTTCCAGTTGTTTAGAACTCTGGTTGTTATTTCCTAGTATGTTTTGTATAACGATCGGCCCTAACATTAACAGTTAACATTTTCTAGGCAAGGAGGCACATGCATATAATGTCAGCATTTACAAGGCTGAGGCACAGGAATTATGAATTCCAGGGGAACCTGGGCTATGTAATACAAACCTAGCTTTAAACAAAAGGCAAGGGGAAAGAGCTGACTAACCACTTATCTGAGCACAGAGTTGGCCATGTAAAGGAAAATGGAAGTATTTTCTTTCAAGCAAAAATTTTACCTTTGGAAATGTAGTATCTGCCATAATGAGTCTGACAAGCCCCTGATGAGATCAGTGATGATATTAACATGATTTAATTTTTTTTATGGAATTGTAGAGATGTCTTAGTAGTTAAGAGCGTTTATTGATCTAGCAAAGGAGCTGAGTTTGGGTTCCCGTGCCCATGTTTGGTGGCTCACAATAACCTGTAACTCTAGCCCCAGGGGATCTAACACTCTTTTCTGACCCCAGTAGACATATCTATCTATCTATCTATCTATCTATCTATCTATCTGTCTATCTATCATCTATGAATGATATATACTCATATATATACACATGTATATGTATGGATATATATGATAACACATACACATACATATATAGGATATGTGTGTGCATATGTATTCTCTTCCCACCCCATGTGTGTACCTGTGAAGAGGACAACTTGTGGGAATTCTCTCCTTCACCATGTGAACTCAGGTCACCAGGCTAAGTGGTAAATGCTCTTGGCCACTGCCCCTTATGTGATTATTTTAAATTCAGGGCTGGAGAGATGGCTCAGTGGTTAAGAGCACTAGCTGCTCTTCCAGAGGTCCTGAATTCAATTCCCAGCAATCACATGGTAGCTCACGACCATCTGTAATGGGATCTGATGCCCTCTTCTGGCCTGCAGGTAGACATGCAGACAGAACACTCCTGTACATAAAATAAATAAGAATAATGAAATGCATCAACATGGGAACCAGACAGGCTATCACACTGTAAGTCAGGCTCTTCTAGAACTCACTGTGTGGCCCGTGATGCCTTCGAAGCTGAGGCAATCTTCGTGGTGCAGCTTCTGGAGAAGTGCTGTGATTGCAAAGATGTTCTATCACCACATCTGACTTTGAGCTCATAGTTTGGATATAGTTTCAGATTCTGTTTTGCACCCAACATTTTAAAGAACCAACACGTGGTGGGAGCTCTGCAGTATAGCTCAGTGTTTAAATCCTGTGCTGCTCTTGCAGAGGATTAGGGTTTGGGTCCCAGGATCTGCATTTGGATGAGTAACTCTAGTTCCAGGGGATGTGACATCCTCTGTAGTATAGTCACTTTAAGCTTATCCCCAACTAGTTTACAAATAAATGAGACTCAGACTATGGTTATGTAAGGAGGCAAAAATTACAGAAAAAGATCAGGACCGCCATCTGAATTAAAGTTAGTAAATTCACAGGCCTGAGTTAAAGAAAGAGCCAGAAGACAAGTCAGCTAGGCCGTTCCAGGGACTGACTTACTACAAAGAATAACTACAAATACAGGTTGGTCAAGGTACTCCGAGAAATGACTGACCACAATGGGCTAGGTTAAGGTCACACTCCTGAGAAAAATGTGTGCAGGATGTTTCCCACTCCCCACCCCGGTTTGTGATGTGTGCAAGATGTTTCCCACTCCCCACCCCGGTTTGTGATGTGTGCAAGATGTTTCCCACTCCCCACCTTGGTTTATGGCTAACTGAATAATAGGTTGAAAACTTTTCACTATTTACTACTGTTCCACTTTTTGATTTCCCCCTTCACCCCCCTGGTTTGCGGTTTTCTCCTTT
>NW_021620860.1:2950776-2981385 GCF_004785775.1 Grammomys surdaster
AGGTTAAGGTCACACTCCTGAGAAAAATGTGTGCAGGATGTTTCCCACTCCCCACCCCGGTTTGTGATGTGTGCAAGATGTTTCCCACTCCCCACCTTGGTTTATGGCTAACTGAATAATAGGTTGAAAACTTTTCACTATTTACTACTGTTCCACTTTTTGATTTCCCCCTTCACCCCCCTGGTTTGCGGTTTTCTCCTTTAAATCCCCCTTCCTCCCAAGCCTCTTGGCCGACACTCCTCTGCCCTTGCATGGGATATGAGTCTCGACCCAGTGCTGACTATGATTCATTAAACCTCTTGCTATTGCAACAAGTTTGGTGTCTCTCGTGGTCGTGGGTGAGTCGCATCTTCTCAAGACTTGAGTGAGGGTCTCCCCTCTCTGGGGGGGTTCTTACAGTTTTGTTACAATTACCAGGGAGGTGTGGGGTAATCCCTAATCTACTCTTCTAACTGCTGGCCTGGCTACCTCCCTAGTGATGTATTCCAGATCCTTGCTGTTTCTCCTGGCCACCTGCTCATGGTCCATCTCCCCTCATGGTGGCTTCCTCCTCCCCTCTCCTTTTTCCTCCTCTTCCTGCTCTCTCCTTTCTTTTCTCCCTCCCAACCAGTAACTCAAACCCCACCTACTTCTAAATCCCTCCAGGAATCAGCTGTAGCTAGTTTTATTTAACCAGTAGTTTGAAACCAAGGACTAAGGTTTGCACAACAAAAGCTTGTTTAACTTGACAAGTTGCTTGTAGTTCTAGACTTTCCAGTACAGAATTTAGCATTACAATACATGGTAACCATACCAAACCCCTCAACAATCCTCTTCTGTCCACCATGCGTACCTGCATACACAAGTAGTACATATGCATGGGTGTGGGCGCGCGAGCACACACACACACACACACACACACACACACACACACACCCCTTTACAAAGAAATCAGCACTCGTCAACTGGGCGTAATGGTGGACCTGTATAACCAGCACTTTCGAGGCTGAGGCAGGAGGGTTGTGCATTTTACATTTGAGGTAGTCCTGGTCTACATGGTTAGTTCTGGGCCAGCCCAGGCTGGATAACAAGACTTTATCTCAAAATGACAGCAGAGACAGAGATGGAGAGAGAGAGAGCACTATTTGATGTGTTTTGTTATAGCAAACATGTATTTCCAGTTGCTGGAGAAAGCTAAAAATACATAAATAAATTATCCAATAAAAAAAACTAAAAATACCCCTTTTCTCATAACATTTGTTATTCTTCATCTACCAAAACAATACAGCATGAAAGAGAAATGAAAAAGCAAATGAGAATCCAGCTGTCTCCTACTAAGCCAGATACTAAAGAGATTTACAAAATTCTAACATAGAGCTGTTCTGCTTTTTTGTTTGTCTTTGAAAATGCAGATCATGAAATATGTTAACATGCACTCTTTTATTATTTTCATTTTGTAATTTTTCACCTCTGTGTATTTCCTTATCTTTAAGGCTTATTTTTATGCCTACGAGTGTCTTTCTTGCTCGACACTTGTTTGCCTCATGAGTGTAGTTCCCATAGAGGCTGTAATAAGGGCAAGGGCATCAGAACGCTGGATGAGAGCCATCACGTGGGTTCTGGGAACTGAACCCAGGTCCCCTGCAAGAACAAATGCTTTTAACTGATGTGCCGTCTCTCCTGTCTCAATCTCTCAATCTTTATTTCTAAGTCAGTGGTTGTCCTACATTTGCAAAAGCTATTAGATGTCCCTATGATTTTAAAAGTTTGTGTAAAGGGATTCTGAGACCAAAGGTCTGAGAAATTCTGTTTTGAGTTACATGAATAATATCCATCTGGATAGGTAACTACCATTGTGCTTTGCACTGGCCCTAAAACATTTAAGAGCAGTTATAGGCCACAGTCAGTGTAGTACTGGGTTTTCATCTCACTCACATTCTTATTAGAGCCCATAAGTTTTTAAGGGGTGCTGGGATTACAGAAGCGACTTCGAGGTTGAGAGTACTTTCTACTCTTGTATAGGAGCAGGGTTCACTTCTCAGTATCCACGCAATGGTTCCAACCATTGTAACTCCAGTTCTAGAAGATCTAAGGCCCTCATCTGGCCTCTGAGGGTTTCAGGTATAAATATTATTGTTTGGTGTGTGTGTGCCTCAGATCCATTGAAGTTGGAGTTGCAGGAATTCGTGAGCTGACTGAATTTGTGGGTGCTGAACTCATCTTCTGAAGCCATCTCTCCAGCCCCTGTTTTGCTGTTTTTGAGACAGAGTCTTAGGTAGTCCAAGCTAGCCTGAAACTCACTATGTAGTTGGCGTTGGCCTTCAATTCCTGCCTCTACTTCCTTTTTTTTTTTTTTTTTTTGGTTTCTCGAGACAGGGTTTCTCTGTTGCCTCTACTTCCAAGTGCTGGGATTACAGATCTAAAATTAACTTTTAACAGATCAAAGAGGCTTTTCGTTTGTGACTTCAAACAGCCTTACTCTGTATCCTGGAGCTCACTTTATGCCTTTAACTTTCCAAGTGTTAGGATTCCAGGCATGAGCCACTTCCATTGGCTTAAGAGGAATTTAGATTATCTCCATAGCTGGCATTTTCACCGGCTTTTTCTTGCTTACTAATTGCATGATCCTGCTTTAGTCTTGACAACTGTTGCGCTTACAACTTTCTCGTCTGGTTTTTACTGGGATAATCTGTAGCTTTTCCAAATCTAACAAGCAGTGCCCTTGACATTTCAGGTGGGGAACTGCAACCTCCGAGGTTTAAATCCGAACTCTCTCGAGATCTTCGTAAGGCTTCAGGAACGCGAGAAACCTCCCACACTAATTGCTCTTTTACACCCTGCAGATACTTGGGATCCCAAGACGCCTTCGCCAGCCTTTAAAGATGTTTCCTGAGCGCTGATTGGCCCGCCAGACGGCGGTGGGCGGGACGCGGCACCTGAGTGGACTTCAAGGAGGCGGGGGTGTCTTCGTCCTTGCGCTCCGCCTCCCGCGCCCCCTAGCGATTTCCGGAAAGATGCGCATTTCAGCTCAGGCCTGGGCGGGGCGGGGAGCCTCCGCTGGCGGGCGATCGCCACTGAGAGCCCTGGTCTGCTGGGGTGGGGCGTCCTGGATACTCTGGATTGGCCCGTCGGGAGCCGCCTCCCGTCGTGCACCGGGGCACCGGCGACTCACCCGGAAGGAGAAGCCGGGGTCGGGCTATATGGTTCGGTGCTGGTGGTGTCGCTGTAGAGAGCTGCTGCTGCTGCTCTCAGGTGAGGGGGCATGGGCGGGGCTGCGGCTCGTAGGTGCTGCTTGAGAACGGGATGCCAGCTTGAGCTGTAGTGGTGGCATTTGAGTGATGGCCTCGGTTGACACTCTAGGGAAGGGGCTGTCTTACCGCCCGGTGTGAAAGTGACGGCTTGCTGGGACCCAAGAAGAAAGGAAGCCTGGCTTTTCAATATACCTAGAAATTAGAAGGTATCTTTCCGTCCTGAGTTTAGCCGGGAAAAGAGAAGGACTTTTTGATTGGTTTCCATCTAAGTTTGCTAATGAATGAAAAGGAGTGGCCAGAGTCAAAGTTTAGGAGTGGAAGGAAATGACAGATATTTTTCGCAGATACTGGACATTCTGCTCGCCTTTGTTACTTGCAGGTGAGAGGAGTGGGTTACCGACTGGAAGGTGAAAACAGCTTTTTGATGGATAGGTTGTCAGGCGGAAGAGCTTCCTCGAACACCTGTGGGTATTTAGGAAGGCGAGGTTTTTGAGTTGCTGTCTGTTGACACCAAAGGCTCAAGAACGAATAGGGAAGGGCGGGAGGCTTCTTGGTGCATTTTTTTTTTTTTTACAGCCTGATGTGTTTTTAATGTGACCCTTGAAGTAGTTCAAGTGGCAGAGAAAATGAGAAGGCTTTGAATTGCTTCCCTGAATTAGCAGTTGTGAGCTTTACAACGCATCAGACTTTGTACACACCAAAAGTCTTGGCTCTTCCCCCGGACTGTTGGTGCTGGTTCTGCTGAGAGAAGCAGAGAGAACTTCAGATGGGATGGAAAAGGCCCCGGAAATGTAGTAAGCATTAAGGAAGTTTCCTAACCTCTGGAGGTTATTTGCTTCTGTCCTTCCTTAATGGATACACAGAACCATCTTTTCGGACAGGTCATAGAATTAAGCTAAGAACTTGATGCTTCTCCAGGGATAGAGTTGAGCTCCGTAGAGTTGAGCTCCGTTTTCTTTCGAAGTGTAGTGTCGTTGCGGGGGACATTAACGGAGAGCAGAGGTTGTTAGGAATGGAGTCTGGGTTTTGCAGTTCCAGTGTTTTAAGGAAATTGACAACCAGAACTTCTTCAGTGCCCCTTACACTTAGCTTTGAGCCTACAGAGTCTCAGGAGGCTTGGAATGTCTTAAAAGCCAGTTAATGACTATTCGTTTCTACATGACATTAGCTCCAAAATAAAGGAGAAAAACTTCCACATGGGGGTGCTGCAGGCCCCTAGCAAACTCTTCTTTAGACCAAAGGTATCATGATGAACAGTTAGTTATTGCACTTGAATTTCACAGACTTTTTCAGGAAGAGAGGTGTGATCTCCCCTAAGTGTGTAGATGACTTTCTTGTCATCTTTTCTGTTGTACTACAAACACAAACCAAACCAAAAAAAAAAAAAATTAAAATAAAATAAGCCACTTCATAATATTTAACTTTCTGTTTTTCTGCTGGCAGTTTAGCAAGTGCCTAAAAAGAGAAGAGAGGGGAATCCCATCAGGTTAATTATTCACAGAAAGCCTTTTGGTTTTGGTCACAGATCTTTGTCTGCATCTGTCTGGACTGTCATATTGGGTTATTGGGGAATTGAGATTTTCTGCATTTCAGCTTAGGGCCTCTTGGAGGTGGTGACTGCTGTGGATGAGAAATCAGACTGTCAGCAAGAATACTGTTTATTATGGTGTTGAAATCACAAAACCTTGGGTTTGCTCCACAGTTCAGCTCTGTTTTGTCATCTGCCATGTAGCTTTGTCCCTGCCCGCAATGTCTGTCTGTGGAGAGACCTTCTGGGATATTGGAAAGAATTGCAAAAGCTGTTTGCTCTGCTAATTTCATGCTGTAAACGAGTTCCCCTTCCTTTGAAACATTAGCCCTATGTTAGCAAAACATAAAATAGACGGAAGCTCATTATGCACTCTTCTAATGGTAAGGCAGAACTAATAAGAGAATGTGTTTAAAATTAATTGTGGGACTGTAAAAACGAGTGGGTGTGTGAATGGGCATGGGAGGAGGAGAGGGAGAGCTTAGACAGAGTCTTGTTTTCCCAGGAGCCAGCCCGGATCATTTGTTGGCAGTACATATTGGCTGAAGTCAGTTTTCATTTCAAGGTAAATTGGAAAGGGAAATTAAACCTTATTGTTCTGCTCTTAAGAGAGAGGAAGGGGGTGGAGGCGGCAGCTAGGGTGGATGCTGTTGGAGTGGTTCTAGGAGTAACAAGATTAGTGCTGTATTTTAACAGAAGGTGACATCATGGGCCCCTTTGGAATCCAGTAACCCTGTGCTACAGCCTTCATGGTCCCCTTGTTGGAGTGGGCGATGTCGCTGTTCACATAAACTGCCACACTGGGGGAGATCAGTGGCTTAGGCTTTAATGAATCTTTACAAAGGAGCGGAATGCAGCCTGAGTTGACCTGAGAGGCTGTGGGGTGCTTGGGCAGAGGTACAAACCGGATGGCATGGCAGGATCGCAGTTGATAATGGTTGGCTCCAGTTCTGGAGAGCTGGTAAGGGAAGGTGGTAAACTGAATCTAGACTCTTCAGTTGGGTGCTCCTAGGAGCACTCACCTGTGTGGAAGTGACTTTGGTTAGCAAGACAGAGATTGGTATTTGTAAGGACTTAGTTGTCTCTAAACAACCAGGAGGGGGTGCTGGTAGGCTCCCTTTCAAAGCCGTGTTCCACAAGACTGCTAAGCCACTGTCCTCGGGCAAAAGTTTTACAGTGGACCGCACCTGCCTCTCTGGCCAGAACACACTCTCCTTATGCCCTAGGAGCTCCAGATCGAGGTGGCCTTGTAGAAGGTCCAGCAGTAGTCTGAATGGAGGCAAACTCCCCAGGGCTTTCAGCTTGAGGCTAACTACTGTGGGTTTTCCCCCCTTCCTCTTTCAAGTTTTTCCCATAACTGGGGGTGGGGGAAAGTTACCTACCTGGATTTCCCCAAGGGACATCTATTAACAACTTTGGGGGTTTTGCTCTGAGAGAGCCTGATAAGGACATCTAACTGTGCTTCTTCCCATGTCCTCTGCTCTGCCTCAGATGTTCTCTTCACATGGGCTTTTGGTGTAGGATGTTGGAGAACCAAGAGCCGGAGGTAAGCAAGGTCTCCAGGTGGGTCAGAGTTGGGAGGGCCATGTAGAGGAGGGGACACAGCTGGCAGGGCATCATCTGAGCTGCTTTCTCCCTGTTAATACTCTTGGGGTTTCTCGTGGGCTCAAATTAAAGCTAGGAGAAGGAAAAGGAGTAGCAATTGTGTGTGCCGGGAAGTGAGCCTCCATTTTGACTAACTCCTCCATTGGTTGGAATGTGCTGGAATGTAAGCTTTTTTGAAATGAAGGTTTTGGTTATCGCCGGAGAAATGGGGCTCATTAGGACACTTTGATACACAGCTATCATTCTTTCTTCTCACTGGCCTGCCCTTTCCCCATGCACAGTAAACCCAGGGCCTGCCAGTGCTCAGCTCCAGCACTGAGTCATGTGTTTATATTCCCAACTCTCTTTTTATCTTTCTTTATTGAGAGACTCTCACTATATAGTCCTGTTTGGCCGAGCTGTGGACCCAACTGACTCTCAACTTGGTGGCAATCCTCCTGCCTCTTCCTGAGTGTTGGGATTACTGAAGGGAGCCATTGTCCACAGCTCTTTATTGATTGATTGATTGGTTGGTTGGTTGGTTGATTGAGTCTCACCAAATTCCTCAGGTAAGGCCTTGAACTTTTGATTTTCCTGTCTCAGCCTTTCAAGGTAGGATTACAGGCCTTTACTACAACATTCTGAAGAACAGGGAGTTTCGTTTCTTGATTATGTTCTATCTTACACAGTGCCTGACATGCGCTGGTGCTCAGGAAATCCTTTTGAATGAATGGAGAAATGACTGAAGTTTGGTACTAAAGAAACTCTGCCTGCTACTGTGTGGTCAGAGCTGCCTTGCTAGCTGGGTGTGGTGCCTCATTGATCTCAACACTGAGGAAACAGACGGGCTTGAATTGCCACCTGGCGAAGGCAGTTAGTCTGCCTAGTGAGCTCTTCCAGCCGGGACTCCAAAGCCAAAACCAAACAAGATTCTCTCTGTGTGGCAGAGCTGAACTAAAGTTGAAGGAACATTTTTTTTTTTAATCCCTAACCTGCAGGAGGTGATCACAGTTCGAGTTCAGGACCCCAGGGTGCAGAATGAAGGCTCCTGGAACTCTTATGTGGATTACAAGATATTCCTCCATGTGAGTCAGGCTTTGGTAATGGGGTCAGCTGCAGGGCTATGGGCTGTGCTGAGGTAGAAATGATTTGTGGGTGCTCCCAACAGACCGAGACAGAAGAGTTACAAGAGGAGTGGGGAGAAGAGGAAGAACTTGAGGGTTAACAGAACTGATCTCAGGCTGCCTGGTGGCATCTTGGTCTGGGACCCAATAGTCTGATAATCTGTCACCTTAATGAGGGGGTGGTGGTGAACTCACGTGAGGCTAAGGCTTTTCCCATTTAAACTTCTTTTTCCCATAGACGAACAGCAAGGCCTTTACTGCCAAGACCTCCTGTGTGCGCCGGCGCTACCGTGAGTTTGTGTGGCTGAGGAAGCAGCTACAGAGGAACGCGGGCTTGGTGTGAGTTCGCTCTTGTGCCTTCTCAGGTCTAAGTAGATTACAAGGGAGCTAGAGTTTAGAGGGAGAAGAACATAGAACAAGCCAGGCTGAGGAGCCTGAGAAATGCTTGAACTCGGGTTTAAGTCAGTGAGAGGGAGCCAGCACTTCTCCCTCCGTTCATGCCATTGGGCCTAGCAAAACTGAATGAACAGGAAAAAAAAGTGAACACACACATACTCCCCTTCTCCCACATAGCGATGAAAATAATGTTCTGTATGCTTTATAACAGAAGCTGAGAATGTTTAACAGTAGCTTGCCACAACTCACCTCATTTTTAGAAAATTTGGGGCTGGAGTACTCTTTTAGTTTAATTTAGTTTTGTTTTCTAAGATAGAGCCTGTGTGTAAAGCTCCAGCCTGGCCTCAAATGCCCCAGATTCTTGCCTGAGCTTTCAGAGTAGCTGAGATTATAGGCACATGGCAATATGTCTGCCTCGGAGTGATTGTAATTCATATGAAAGGATGCAGCAGTCCGCACTGTACTGTGTAGAGCTGGTGCTGGGGCAGTGGGGTTGGTAAGATGGTTGTTGTAAAGCACAAGCTGAGTTCACATCCTTAGAACCCGTGTAAAAAAGCTGAGAATTACCCGTGTAATTCCAGAGCTGAGAGACAGAGACGGGAACTCGGGGAATCCTAGGGGCTTGATAGCCAGCTGGGCTAGCTAATGGATCCGTTCTGGGTTCAGTGAGACTCAGTTTCAGCAAATGAAGTGAGGGTGACTGGGGAAGACACTGGGCTTCCACGTGCATGTGTATGCACATGCTCCCCACACCAATGCAGAGCGCAAAGGCAGGAGAGCTGGGTGTCATGGACCAGGCCTGAAATCCTCCCACCTAGGAAGCAGAGACAGGAGGATTACTGCAAGGTCTAGGCCAGCCAGGGTAATAGCATATCGATAGCATGTGTTCAAAGTCCCAGAAGGGGCTGGAGAGATGGCTCTGTAGTTAGGAGTACTCTCTGCTCTTGCAGAAGACCTGGGTTTGGAAGCCCACATCAGGTTGGTCACACCTGCCTGTGATTATAGTTCCAGGAGATCTCATTCTCTTCTGGCCTCTATGAATACTGTATACACATGGTGCATACAACACCAAGCAAGCATGTATACATAAGTAAAAAATAAAAATTTTTTTTTTTTGGGGGGGGGTTTCGAGACAGAGTTTCTCTTTATAGCCCAGGCTGTCCTGGAACTCACTCTGTAGACCAGGCTGGCCTCGAACTCAGAAATCTGCTTGCCTCTGCCTCCCAAGTGCTGGGATTAAAGGCGTGCGCCACCACTGCCCAGCCAAAAAATAAAATGTTAAGAGCTCCCCCAACCTCCAATAAAAAAGAACAACAAAAGCAAGTGATGTTGGAGATGGGCACACTAGGTGGAGTGCCGAGGTGTGGGAGGTGGGCACACTAGGTGGAGTGGCATAGCAGCATGGGTTTGGAATCATAGACCTGGTTGCTAGCTTTCTTTGTTGTGTGACACTGGAGTTTCATGTCCCCTTTCTGGTTTTCTAAAAGGAGGACAGTAATAGCTTTCTCATGGGGTTTTTAGGTGGATTAAATGCCATGTTTGTGGACATTTCATGCAAAGTGCCTGCCATAGGCCTACCATCAATCAGTGTTAGCTCTCTCTGTCAAGCCCCTTTACTAAAAGCCAACTATACTGACTGGCCCCCTCTTTCTTAGGGATTCTTTTGGGTGGGGTTGGGGTGATGGTTCATTTACCTTGGGTGATACACTATGATTCTACAGGCCTGTACCGGAACTTCCTGGGAAGTCCACTTTCTTTGGTGGCTCTGATGAGTTTATTGAGAAGCGACGTCAAGGTCTCCAACATTTCCTGGAAAAGTGAGTGGACATTAGGACAGCCTGCCGTTGTGGAGGAGGGGCCACAAGAAGGCTGTATACAACCCCTGTCTTGCTCATACAACCATGGTTCTGGCATTTTTCCTTACGCCTCCCATTTCCAGTGCTCCATGAAGCCAAAGCCCAGCTGAGGTGGGGAGGGGGAGGAGGAGAGGATGCTATCTATGCTGCTGTGTCACGTGTTGTCCTGTGGTGTACTCTCTGTTGCAGGGTCCTTCAGAGTGTGGTTCTTCTGTCAGACAGTCAGTTGCATCTCTTCCTTCAAAGCCAGCTCTCAGTGCCCGAGATTGAAGCCTGTGTCCAGGGCCGGGGTTCTATGACTGTGTCTGACGCCATTCTTTCCTATGCTATGTCGAACTGTGGCTGGGCCCAGGAGGAGAGGCAGAGCTCCTCTCACCTGGCTAAAGGAGACCAACTTAACAGGTAGGAGCTGTTAGATACCCAGTGACACATGACACCCACTGGGATGCCCATGTGTTGAGGAAAGTAATATCACAGCATTGGTACCCTTGGAAAGGCCTGGTTCTCTTTCTTGAGTGGGAAACTAGAGGTCCTGTTGAAACTCAGGGAAAAAGAAAGGAAGGCTTCCTTGGCTGGCTTTTTTCTTCCTGTTTAAGGCAGATTCTTATTCTGTGGCTCACACTGGCCCGGAGCTCACTGTATCCTGTGCCAGGCTTCCTCTTCTGGTGATCTTTCTGCCTCAGACTTGAGCTCAGGGATCTAGGTGTCTAAATAACACTCTGTCAATTTTAGAACACTCCTCCTTCCCTTCTTTCATCCTTCCCTCCTTCCCTCCCTCTCTCTCTCCCTCCTTCCCTCCTTCCCTCCCTCCCTCCCTCCCTTCCTCCCCTTCCGTCCTTTACAGGGTCTCATTGTGTAGCTCCTGCTGTATATACTTACCCACTAGGCTACTTGCTATGTAGACAAGGCTGGTCTCAAACTGACAGAGATCTGCCTGCCCCCAGAGTGCTGGGATTAAAGGTGTGCACCACCCGTAGCAGGCTCTTTTTTTAAATTAATGAATTGTTGTGGTTCTGAGTGGGAACAAAGCCTGGGGGCTTTGCTGTGTTTGTGTGTCCTGCCTCCAAGCCACGTCTGCAGCTCTTAGGCCAGGCTCCTATTCTCAGGGAGCGGTGGCTCTCTGTTGTCCCTGGTAACCATAGTCTACTTTCTGTCTGGATCTGCCTGTCCTTGACTTTTCAAACACACAGAGTTGTATGGCAGGTGGTTTTGTGTAGTCAGCATAATGCTTTAAATTGTTTGTTTTCGAGGCAGAATTTCTCTCTGTAACTCTAGCTGTCCTAGAACTCACTCTGCAGACTAGGCTAGCCTAGAATTTAGAGATCTGCTTGTCTCTGCCTCCTTTTTTTGCTTTTGTTTTTGTTTTGTTTGAGACAGGGTTTCTCTGTGCAGCCCTGGCTGTTCTGGAACTCACTCTGTAGACCAGGCTGGCTTCAAACTCAGAAATCTGCCTGCCTCTGCCTCCCAAGTGCTGAGATTAAAGGTGTGCGCCACCACTGCCCAGCTGCCTCTGCCTCCTGAATGCTGGGGTTAAAGGTATGTCTCACCACTACCTGCTGCTTTAATTTTTTTTTTTCTTTTTCTTTGTTTTTTTCGAGACAGGGTTTCTCTGTGTTGCCCTGGCTGTCCTGGAACTCACTCTGTAGACCAGGCTGGCCTCGAACTCAGAGATTCTCCTGCCTCTGCCTCCCAAGCGCTGGGATTAAAGGCGTGTGCCACCACCGCCCGGCTTAAATATTTTTTAAAATCACATTTTAATTTATTTTGTTCAAGTGTGTGTGTTTGCATATGTGTAGTCATGGCATATATGTGGAGGTCAGAGGACAACTTGTTGGGGTCAGTTCTCTCCTCCTGCCATATGGGTCCAGGGGATTGAAGTCATCAGGCTTGGGGGCCTTCCACGCACTGAACCATTCCGTCAGCTCCAGCGCCTTTCCATACGTCATTCGTTTTTATGGCTGAATACCTCAGTAAATGGACGTGGGATCTGTACGTCTGTCTATGCCTGTCTCTATTTTATCATCTCTTCACACCCGTCTTTCCTTTCCTCTCTCTTCCCAGTTGCTGCTTTCTTCCAAGATCAGGGAGGAGGAGCTCCCCTTCACCACCTCTCAGTGAGGAGAAGGACCACTTAGAAACGTGGGCTCCAGTGATCGACTCTGAGGGCCCCTCCTTAGAAAGCCCCATGCTGCCACCCAGCCCCTCACCAGCCGGCTGTGATCCTGCAAGACCTGATGAGGGACTCTCTGTGTCCCAACCTGGAAGAAAGGCTGTGGCAGGGGACCATGCTGTGCCTTTGGATCCTGGTCAGCTAGACACAGTGTGGGGAAAGTGAGCCGTGGCTGGTCTCTATGCTCTCCTGGGTGGTAGAGTAGATGCAGGCCACAGTCACATCAGGCGGGATGGGGACAGGGCAGGTGTTGGGGAGTCAGGCCATTGAGCATCTTCGTTCACATCTAGTCAGGTTTGTTATGCAGAGGTTGGGGTATATCTCCTCCATGGGAATAAACGCCACACTGGTGTTGGTGAGTTAAACACAGGCCCCAAAGCTGTTGGTTTTAAATAGAACTGTATTTACTTTCCCAGGAGGTGAGTTTCTTCAGGTGTTTAAAGAGAACTGCCACCGGTGAATGGTTGGGGAACTCCTTCATGGCAGATTTTTAGCTGCCATATTGAACATTGTTCCAACAGAAAGTTTCTATTGTTCTCTTCCCTTCTTGGCAGTTTTTGCTCCAGTCCCGGGAGCATTTTGGTTGTGGGAGGCTGACCTCTTGCCTGCCTGCCTCCTTGTGTGGACAGGGTGGAAAAGATGTATTCCCCACCTCCTTGCCTTTCAGTAAATGGCCATGATGTGACTGTTTGCTGAGGTTTCCAGCATCTTCCCAGACCTTGCCAGGTTGAGTGGGGCCTCAGAGCTTGCAGGCAGTTAAAGCCTGTCCAGGCAAAGTGGCCGACCACAGCCAGAGGGAAAGGAACGGTTCGGAGGTGGCTCTGGGCTGCCCATCTTCTGCTTATAAAGCAGAGCTGGTGTTTCTGCAGGGTTAAAGTGGGTTCCCTTCTTTTTTAGATCCTTTTCTTCTCTTAATAATAACTCCTTGCCCCCAGGGCTTTGACTGCCAAGGCCTACTGCTGCTTTCCTGGGAAGCGGCAAGTTCAGTCAGTGGGGCACACAGGCTTTATTTCAGCCTGGAAGTGAGGGCTCTGGGGATGGAGCTAAGGAGCCCATGAGCTGTCTGTCCTTCAAACAGTGCGATTCCTGTCTCCTGCTGCTGAAATGGGCTCTGCAGAGAGCAGAGCTGCTAGCTGGAGTGCTAGGGTGGGCTGTGTGCCCGGCTCACCTTGTTGCTGATGCTGCTCTGTTCTTGGTTTGTATGTGTTTCTCTCCCTCTGGGCATCCACCCCAGCTATGAGGTCTACCCTGGCTGTGGTACTACTGGCCTGCATTGCGGGATTGTCATGGCATTTAGTTCAGAGTCGAGGGGCTTTGGCCTGAAATAAAATGCAAGTATTTAAGACTGTTGTTGCAATTTGTGTCTAACAAGCTGTAGCAGGGAAGAAGGGAGTGAGAGCTGGCAGGAGTTACTTTCATAAATCATGAATTTATCAGCGTGGAAATAACGCTGCAGAACTGTGCGCTGGAGCTCTCCTGCGTTGTGTGTGAGACTCAAGTTCACCACTGCAGGAGGGACGGTTTTCCAGAGAGTTAGGATGCAGCTCTTCTCACAGATCTGGGCATGAACCTTGTTAGGTATAATTTACCTGATGTTGCTTCCATCTTCGAAGCCTGTCTGAGGTGCCAGGTGCTAAAAGAGAAATAAAGTTTGTCAACAGGCAGATGCAAAGCCCTGGCTGCTGTTCGTCCCTCCTTCCTGCCCGCCTCCCCTGGGTCTTTCCTTTATATGATGCATCAGAGCGAAGCGAGGATAGAAAACCTACAGAGGCAAATCCAAAATGTCAAAAGAAGTTCATTTAAAAGGGGGAAAAAAACTCCATACACAACCCTCACAAAACCCGACAGATGCTAGGCTAATGGCATCCACTCTGCCGATTGGTGGGGATGGCTCATGAATATTAATGAGTCCAATGCTCCAAATGGTGCAGCTGTGAACCCAGCTGTGCCTGAAGCTCTCTGATCTCAAAACTTCCAGACAGGAGCCGGAGGTGGTCTGTGTCAATTCCCTACTCAGCCAAAAAACAGCAAGCTGGGTTGGCCTTCTTCTGTTCTCCCCTCTCTTCCTGGAGTTGGTGCTAGGCAGCCAGCTCTGCCAGCAGGCTGGGCTGCGGGGACAGCAGGCACTCTGCAGACATGGCTGTGGTTTCTCAGACTCCTGGCTTTTTTTAATGATCCATTAGCAGCAGTGCATACAACAGCACCTCAGTTAATGTGAGGCCAGGCGCCGTCTCATCTCAGTCTTGTGCTGAGTTGGGTATTGGCTGGAGAAGATGTCCAAAGGAGAGAGCTTTCCTAATAGCCTGGGCCCACGTACCAGAAAAACAGCAAGCCTCGATGAAAATTCCTTTTCATCCAGGCAGTGCCGGAGTCCTTCCGCATTTTTCTCTGTCCAGTGTGTGCCGAAGTCCAGCCACCACAGCTGGATGGCTTCTGTGTGAGAGATGAGTCACTAGCTGTGGGGAGTGGCCCACTGAGTTGTGTGGAATCAAAGTGCTCTTTATTTTGATCTGAGCTCTGAGGCAAGTTTGGTGCCTGCTTTAGTCACAGTTAGTTCTATGACCCAAGTCTAGTCAGCTCCCTAACCTATGCTTTCGGTAGGGGGCCGGGAGGACTGAGAGGAAGGTTATTTCGGAGAGGGTAGACAGTGAAGGAAGGAAAGTTCTGGTGTCAAAATAGTTTGATATAAGTTGTTTGATTTGGTTGGAGTCAGCAGGGTAGGCGAGCGTCGTACTCCATTTCTCCCTGAGGAAGCTGGGCTGAGTGAGACTTGTAAAAGGCCGTTTTTAAATGCCTGACCAGGACCTGGAGGTTGTCTGTGTCATTTCTATACCCAGTGAGTCTGATCTTTGTAGGAGGTACTTTCTGAGGTCTTTAGTACTGGGGTGTGGTGACGCACATCTATAATTCCAGCACTTGGGAGGCTGAGGCAAGAGGATTGCTGTGAGTTTAAGCCTAGCCTGGGCTACAGAGGGTCTTCAAGGATATCCTAGGCTATAGTAAAGTGAACAACAGTAAACAAACTTCATTCAGTCCTTGGTTTGCTGGCTGCTAAGGCCTTAGGTCCCCCCACCGAGTCCTAGATGACTCCTACCTCTGATAGCTTTGCTCAGAGGCTCCATCTCATACCAGACGAGGTTAAATTAGCTCTGTGTTTGTGAGTTTGTTTGTATACCACAACTCTTGCTTAGTATTCTTAATGTAGGGGGATTCCAAATGAGTCACAAGGTGCAAGGGTATGGAAATATAGAAATATAGAACTTCAAATATAGAAATGGGATCTGAGCAACCCCTGGCCTGACTCACCAAGGCTGCAGGAATTGGGGCGCCTGGCCTGTGTGGATGCAAGAGGAACAGGCTGCTGAGGCTCTGGGAAGTCAGAGCCACTTCCTTCTTCAAGTGTGGTCAGCAGGCAGCTGCCCTAAGCCTGAGGGCAGCCTCTGCCAGAAGGGAGTCGTTTCTGAAGAGCCTGGCTCACAGAAACCTTTGGACTACAGATACACACCCTGCTTCCTAGTCTCTTGATCACGTACTTCCTGAAAGGTTTCCTCAGCTCACATTGAAAGCTACCCCACCCCCACACTCTCCTCTCTAAAGGAACTGTGTTGGAAATGGCTGCAGAGACCGGGTGTGCCTTAGCCCTTCCAACAGAGCCGGCCCTGACATCATAAGAGAGATCGAGTCTGGAGGGAGAGACAGCCGCCTTGGCTGTGACTAGACGTAGAGGGGAAGCTGGCAACCTCAGCTCTCCCCACACCTTCAACTGCTCCGTCCACAGGCCACCTCCTCCTGAAGGGCTAGCGAGAGCCCTCAGGAAGCGGAAACCAACGTTGCTTCCCTCTAATTCAGGGCAGATGAGTCTACTTCCCTAAGCAAAGGATACAAACCCTACTATAGTGGTACTAGGATGGCCAGCATTTCACAGTAGGGGCTGAGCCTAACAGGGGCAGACTGCACGGTGGTAAGAGATCACTGGAAAGTTGGTAAGGGGTTTTCCTCGTGAGAGTATCTTTGATTATGGGAAAACACCAACTAGAAGTTCAAGTCTTTCCTGTCCTTTAGCTAACCTCTTTTTCTCTTATTCCAAAGGGGCCAGTGTGTCAGTTCCTCCCATAAATACGATAAGCTTGTGTGTCTCTTCCCTTAGTGGCTAGGTTAGTAGGAGAATCCTGACCCACCAGCAAGCCTGACCTGAGGCCCTCAGGCAGAAGGCCTAGAATAGCAAGAGCCCCAGGCAGTCTGATGGAGGCGGTGCAACCTGCCCGCTGTAAGCTACAAGACTTAGATATATTCTACCAATTAGGGCACATCTGTTCAGAATGCTGAAAGGCGGGCACTGTCTCTTTAAGAGCCATCCCACTCCTCTCCTTGAGTGATGAGGGCTGAGAGCACCAGGGAGTCTGATGCTGATTAAACAGTCCTACTGCCGAGCTCTGTTAGAAAATTACTGTAATTATGATCTAGTCCCAGCAGAGGGACGAATTCCAATCCTGCTAATAACCCTTCCAGGTGCCTCAGCTTCAGGGCCCAGGGGAGGCAGCATCGACAGGGCTCTGGCTGGCATTGCAGCAGGCACTGGCCCTCCTGTGTGGTCTGCACAGGCAAACACAACAAAGGCACCAGACCCTCATCCTGTCTCTGGGCCTCCTGAGAGGGTGGTGGATTTTGGTTGTGTTTGTTTGTTTGTTTTGTTTTGTTTCTTTGTTTTGTGTTTTTAGTTCTTGACAGAGCTCCTGGGAGTCATTTTGTGTGAGTAAACTTTCCTCTAAACTAACAGTGACAGTGACGACCAGGAAAATCACAACCTCGGGACAACAAGCCTGTCTCAAATTCCCCTCTTCTGTCAGGGGTCGGGGTGAAGGGTGGGGGTGCTGCAATCAGCAACCTCAAGTGTCACGTGCAGAACCAGTCTCTCCAAGCACAGGGAGTCCAAAGGATCCAGGGCAGTATGATCGTTTGAGCTGCATAAGAATGTTGCAGGGTCTCTGCCGCTTGCTCTGAAGTAGTATCTCGGTCCCAGTCAAGTGTTCCTATGCTACCCTTCCAATTCCTGCCATGGAAGAGAGAGGTGAAGTGACCACAGGGTTCCAGACCAGCAGGCTTGCAGTGCTGACCTCTTGAGGGTGGCCCTGGACATTCAGACCCTGGCCATTTTCCTAGGATGAATCTGAATCTGCAGCAGTGCAGGGCTGGTGAGTTGAGCATGGAGCAGGAACAGCCTGCCTGAAGTGCCAGTCCCGAAGCCCCGGTGGGTTTATGTGCTGTGTCTTCAAGCTCTGCGTGAACTATGTCTGTGAGCATTATCTAGTGGCTAAAGCACAAACTTTTAGAAGGCAGGGTTTGGCTTTGAGACTTTCCTCAAATGCGGGTGGAGCTGGGTAGAATTTCGATGCCAGGGATGTTTGGTGATGTCTGGGATCTTCTTGTTGTTGTTGTCATAAGTGAGGGTGTGTGAGGGGTTGGAGGTGACAGGCAGTGAGGTGACATGATGACCAGGGGTGCTGTTGAATGTCCTCTGGAGCCCTCAACAAAACAGAATTCTCTGACCTATGGCCAGATGTGGTGGCTCCCTCAGTCCCAACACTAAGGAGTCTGAAGCAGGATTGCCATGGGTATGAGGCTATCCTGGGCTATCCTGGGCTATGTCTTGAATCCCAGAGCAGTCTGGGCTACAGACTGAAATACCATTTCTAAGAAAAGCAAGGGGATGTAGCCTGATACAGTGTTTGCCTAATATGTAGGAAGTCCTGGGGTACAGGCCCCAGCTCTGCGTAAATGGGGTGGTAGTGGCATGTACCTGAAGAGTTTAAAAAGTCAAGGCCATCTTCAGCAACACAGGGAGTGTGACTTTAGCCTGGCTCAGCAAAACAACACTTTACAACCCAGCATGCCGAGGTTGAGAAACACAACTCTGCTGCCCCTCAACTTGAGATGTTGAAGAAATGACCCAAGTGTCCAAGTGCCAGGTGCCCTCCTAGAGGATGCCAGCCCTGGGGGCAGTGGTGTGTGCACGCTACCTCAGAATTCACAGTACAGCGAGGCCAAATGGCCAGTGAGTGAAAGGGAAACGTTTGCAGCCTGCTTTCTGTTCCATGATGACCAGCTGCTCACCATCAGGTGGAGAGCGTCTGCCGTGGGGAGCAGATGCCCTCTTCGAGGAGCAGCACTAGAAACCTCTTGGAACGCTCTCCTGTCACAGGAGGCAAGGAAGTGCCCTACTGTTGCCCGGTGCCACGAGCTGTTTTCCTTCGGTGGCACTTGGCCAGGTGGAAATGTGGAGGATTGTAATAGGACCCCAGGAGGGAACAGAACACACACAGCTGCTGACCGTGGGCCAGCTCCACAAGAGCCCCATGCCAGAGACAGCAGTCTCTGAACAGCCTGGCTGTCAGGAAAAGGAAGCCTCACTGGCAAGTTTACTGAGAAGCCAGCCCTGCAGGAGAAAGGACTTCATTGGAAAGGACATTGCCAGGCCTCATGCCAGGAGAGCTGGGTCATCTCTAGTGCCTGACTCTCCGGCTCATTTTGTCTTTTGTGCACACACATCCCAGTAAGCACGAGCACTCTCCTCCACTTTCAAAAGTGTCTTAGTTTGGATCTGAGCATGGTGGTGTACCTGTGTCACCCCAGCTATTCTAGGAACAGAGACAGAAGGACCATCAATTCAAGGCCATCTTGGGCAGCTTAGATCCTGTCTCAAAAGGGAGATGAGGCAAAGTGGTAGAGTCTGTCATTCCGGCATTTGGGAGGCAGAGGCAGGAGGATCTCAAATTTTGAGGTCAGCCTGGGCTTCTCAGTGAGACCTCAAAAACAGCAGAAAACTGTCTCAATTATAAAATCAGAAGACCGCTCTATTGTACCTTTCCCTCCTAACAATGCTTTCCCTTCATTATACGTATTTAAGTTTTTGTACCAAAAAGGGTACACCTTAGACTGAGGTGTGGGCTTGTGAGATGGCCCCACCTAACCTGCTGAGTTCAATTCTTGAGACCCAGCAGGAAGAGTGAACAAACACCAGTAAGCTGTCCTCTGACCTCGGGCTCTGTAACCTCACACCTTCCCCCGGTAAATACAATTTTAAGATAGAGAAGAGTCAATGATCCAATCTCAGTGATGGTATCAATCCACAACAGCATGTTTTCTGACTGGGGTACATAATTGAAATCCCTTGGAAAAGAGAATTTTTTTTTTTTTTTAAAGGTGGGAGTTTGAAACTTCATCCCAATGTCTGTAAATCTCAATGGGAAACGTAATGGGTGGGCGGGAGGAGCGAGGGGTGATAATCTACACACTAGAAAATGAGTTTGGGTCACTGGGCCGAGCCACCTGACGAGCCTCTGAGCAGGGGCCAATTTTCCTGAAGTCAGCCTCCAGATTTTGACGCTGCTCTGAAAGTTGACAAATTCACACCACTCACCATTATGATTCATCCTTCCAGAACTGCTCCTGGCAGCTTAGGGTGGGGGAGGAGGTCTGCACCACACGGCTGGGGTGGGATTTTTTTTTTTTTTTTGGTCAAAGATAAAAGTATTGATGTCCTAGTTTTGTTCTTAATATGCAAAGAAGTTACTCTTTTTTTTTTCTTGTTACTTTCCCCGCCTCTTCTAGACAGAATCACACTATGCAGTCCAGTTTGGCTACATTTAATATTTCAAGAGTATTTGGTGATTTCATAACATCCTGAACAATGCAGACCAATGCTCTAGCTCTGGGTTAGAGTCTCTGGTGAGGGTGAGGGTTGGTAAATTCTGAATAAGAGATTGCCTGTCGGGTGAGTGCAGTGGTACACACCTGTGATCCCAGCACTCTGGAGGTTAAGGCAGGACATTCAGTTTAAGGTCATCCTTGGGTGCACAGTGAGTTCGAGGCCAGTCTGGGCTGTGTGGGACCCTGTCACAAACAAAGCCCAACAACAGAAATAGCTGTAAAATAAAGATACACATTTGTCTACTAAATTTAGGATCTTAGATGTTTCTTTTAAACATAATGTCAAGGGATGAAAATCTTTCGCTTCTGTTTCACTCACAGGGACAACTGGTTAAGAAACCATGCTATGTGTACTGCCACCAGTTCAGTGGCCAGATGTCTCAGTTATTCAGTTAGGGGCAGGGAGCAAGGTGGGGGATTGGGTTAGTGGAGTCAAACATAGAAATGGATGTCTGATTGGGCAGTTGTCCTCTCAGAGGGTTGGTTGAGACCTTGGGCTGGCTGGGGAGAAGTTTGTTGTGTGAGGTTTAGTTTTCAGCCAGCTGTAGGAGTTTGTTTCCCTAAGGTTCTCTCTCCTTTAGGATATTCCCTCCTGGGAGCCTCTTACTCTTGAGTATTTGTCCCCACTTTTCTTTAATCTAAATTTTCTCTGGGGGGAAAACCCACAAAGATGAAACAACTCTCCCTTGGAAAAAAGAACCCCAAAATTAAATCAGCCTCCTTCAGGACTTTCTTCCAACAGAAAATACCCTTCAGCTTGCGGATAGAATCCTCTCACCAAACCTGCTTCACCTCTCCTCAAATGTCAGGGTCAGAACAGTTGCTGACTAGATCCCCATCCCTACTAGCCCAGAACTCACCATGCAGACCAGGATGGCCTGTAACTTTGTAATGATTCTCTTGCCTCTGCCTCCAGAGTGCTGGATTTATAGATTTGTATACTATACCCTGCTGAGGACAGATTTCCAAGGTGCTTCTTTTCTTTTCTTTCCTCTTTTTTTTTTTTTTTTTTTTTTTTTTCGAGACAAGGTTTCTCTGTGTAGCCCTGGCTGTCCTGGAACTCACTCTGTAGACCAGGGTAGCCTCGAACTCAGAAATCCGCCTGTCTCTGCCTCCCAAGTGCTGGGATTAAAGGCGTGCGCCGCCACTGCCCGGCCAAGATGCTTCTTTCTTTCTTTATGTCTTTACTGGATAATCTTCCTTCCTTCCTTCCTTCCTTCTTCCTTCCTTCCTTCCTTCCTTCCTTCCTTCCTTCCTTCCTTCCTTCCTTCCTTCCTTCCCTAAATTTTACTGTTAGAAAGTCCAGAGGTCTGAGTATGTTCATCTCCCTATGGTGCACAGAAAAAAAGAGACATTTGCAATTAGGCAAGTGATGGTTTCCTTAGGTCTTCAGGTGCAGAAGGCATCACCCTACTAAGGGACTATGTTTTAAATGCCGGAAGCAATGGCCATATGGCCAAGTGATTAAGAGCATGGGCCAGTGCAGGGAGTGATGGAGTCTTCTCATCCTCTTTTCCTTTTCAACTCTCCCTTCACTCTCCTGGGGTGGGGGATCCCTGTTTCTGGTGTCTGACTCAAAGAGTACTCCCACAGTCATATTCTTCCCATCTAGTCTTTCAGAGTGGGACTCTGGGGGTTTCTCAAGGAAGGATGGGTGGGCATAGGAGATGTTTGTGGTAAACACTGAACAACACCCATTGTTCGTACCTGTGGGTTGCGATTGGTGGGAAGGTTCCTAAAGCAGTAGGCAATTGGTTCTCTCTGGTTCACCTGCTCATATACTGCCACCTAGTGGTTGTCTCTCCTTCTAGCACCCTGGGTAATAGGGGATGTTATAGATACTTCTTCAGTGAGACCCCCTAGACCCAAACTGTCGCATGCTTCTTACCTCTTATAATTTGTTCCCATTTTTTTTTAATCTCTGGGTCTGGAAGTGAGTAATTAGCATAAGGGATTTTTTTGGCCTTTTTTTTTTCCCACTTTGACAAACTTGGAATCTACCGCCATCCCTGTGTGCTGCCTCGATTCTCCCCTGTGGTGATGCGAGACGAGAACTTGCTTACAATATATCCCTGACAGAGGTGGGAAAGGCCTCTGCCAATGCAGGGCTGCTCCACATAGGCAGTCTTGATATACAATTTCTATAGCTGCTCGGGTGCTTGTCTTGTAAAACGTCTCGTGTAGAGTCTGGCAACAACAGCTAGCCCTTACTGAGCGGTTACCATGTGCCAGGTTCTTCTCCAAGTACAGAGAACTTGACAAACCCCTTCATCTCCCTAATTACCCAGTGACCTGCTGAGAGAGGGAGGGAAAACATACCCCTTCTTCACGGAAGAAACGGAGGTACCAAATGCTAACACATCATACAAGGGAAAATGAGATATTCCCAGGTTGTCTAGCTCTGGAGTTTGTGTTCTCAACCACTGTTCTGTTGCCTTGTCAATGCGCAGAACTATGTGCAGGTGATTGCTAAAGGAGCAGGAGTCCCTGGATTAGAGAGCCCTGCATGTCCTCAACCCATCCGGGACTCCATCACTGAAGACCACAGTGCTCGCAAAGGCGCTCTCCAACGTGCTGATTTCCAGGCGTTGCGTCTATGTCTCAGAGGTTCGTCACAGAAGAAACAACCAAGAAGCCAACCAAAGACAGTCTGAGGACCTGACCAGACAGACACTAGTTGTGCTGGGTTCCAGAGATGACTTTCCTAAAAGACAGTCAAAAACCTCCTTCTCTGTCTGGACTTTGGTTTTCGCTCTGACTGTCCCGTCCCACTTTGCAGATGGTAAGAATACCTAGCAGTGGCATGCTGATACTATTAAAACTTAACATTTGCTTATTTCTTAGTTTTATTCATTCATGTATGTGGGTATACACATGCCATGGTACACGCGTGGAGGTCAGAGGACAGCTTGTGGGACCAGGTTCTCTCCTTGTACCGTGTGGGTCCTGGGGACTGGGCTCAGGCATCAGGTTTCCATGGCAACAGGTGCTCTTACCCACTGAACCATCTTGCCGACCCTTGATATTATGTCAGAAAAGAATTCAGCCCCATCACACAAGGCAAAGAAACAAATCCAAACTTTATTTGTGCTCTGCAAGCCACGACCCACCGGTAACGTTTTTCTTCCATGATTTCCTTCGTTGCTGTCTTCTTTGTTAGCAGGCTTGTAGAAAAGGCTTATGGGACATAGAAAGGACAATAAGCTAGAAGCTGGCTGCTTGAGGAACAGGTTTGATGAACTGTCTTCTTCCTACTTGTCTTATTAGTGGCTTAAAGTCACACGAAGCAACAGAGTCTTGGCTCCGTTCAGCGAAGAGAAGAATCCACGGCCAGGGTAGGGAACGTGTTTTTGATGATCTGTTTCTTCCTCAAGGTAGGAGAGAAGATATGTTCCCTGAAGGATAAGAAAGGTAAATTTTCTTTTTACGACTAGAATATAGAAGCATGGGTAGGGTGCAGCCCAGCTGCTAGAGTGCTTGCCTAGTGCATGAGAAGCCCTGGATTCAGCCCCTAGCACAGCACCGACTGGGTATGGTGGTGCACATTTCTTACTCCAGAACTCAGGAGGCAGAGGCAGGAGGACCAGATGTTCAATGTCATCCTTAGTTACACAGCAAGTAACTGAAGCCAGCCTAGGATATATAAGATCATGTTTCAGAAAAATAAAAATGAGGCTGGAGAGATGACCCAGAGGTTAAGAACACTGGCTGCTCTTCCAGAGGTCCTGGGTTCAATTCCTAGCACTCACATGGCAGCTCACAACTGTCTGTAACACGAGTTCCAGGGGATTTGACAGCCTCACACAGACACACATGCAGCCAAAACATCAGTGCACATAAAATTAAAATAAATTATATATAAAAAATAAAACAATAACAAGAAGAAATACCCCCCCCAAAAAAAAGGGTGGTGGTGGTGGAGAAAAGTCTGGAGAAATGACTCAGTGGTCAAGGACATGTCTTGCTATTGCAGAAGACTTGAGTTTGTTTCCCAGCATTCACATGGTGGTTTACAGTCGTTCATTAATCCAGCTTCAGGGGACCCAGCGCCCTCTTTTGGCCTCCATAGGCACCTACACTCATGTTCACAATCCCCATAATTAAAAAGTAATAAAAATAAAAATTTAAAAGATAGATTTACAAATGGCAGTAAACCCTTTTCCTGTTACCCTGTCTCAGAGTCGTGTGTGTGTGTGTGTGTGTGTGTGTGTGTGTTTTCTGTCCTTAGAGGTGATTCTGTTCTTTCTCCTTCCAGAGGTCTTTCATATATATATAAACAAATAGCTCTGTAAATCTACTGTGCATGGTCTTTTGAGACAGGGTCTCACTCTGCAATCCAGCTGCCCTGTTACTCAATCCACTTCTGAGGCTGGTTTAGAATCCAGGTCAGTTCTCTTGAGTTCTGGGATTTCAGGCACCTGCCATAAACAACAGCTTTCCACTCCCCACTGGAGCAAGGAGGCACGGTTGACCTGCCCGCCATGGCTAATCTTTGTACTTACTGATATATCTTGAAACTTATTTGTAACAGCATCACCTTTGCTTTTACTGTAAGCTGGGGAGTATTCGAATCCCCAAACACCCTACAGTTTCTTGCCTGTTCCTTTGGGATTCTGTTTGTCTCCAATCCTTCCCTATACAAATGCCTGTACTCATTTGGCATGTGTGCAAAGGATAGCCGTGGGATAGATTCCTAAAAGAGGAACTGTTGGGTTTAGGGCTACATTTTAAATAAACGACAAAGTGGGAAAAAGTGTTCTGTTCAGATTTGGCAGAAAAATTCCAACCTCTGTGCGTCCATGGCCAGTAAATCGTCCTCTTTGGGGAAGTCATGAAGTCAAACCTGGAACAACGGGCCAGAGCTGGGGCTTTGTGTTTGCACAAGAGCATTGGGGGGCAAGGTCTATCTTATGTATGTTCCTGAATGAGTTCACTCAGCTGCTGCAACTACAGAGTGGCCTGGGTGGAAGACTCCATGGATAGATCCTATCACTGCCACACTGATGGTATTTCCCTGCAGGAAGGGCTGACCCTATTTTCAGCTGGAAGATGGAAATGCTGATTTAAAGCTAGTCATGAATACTCTCCTTTCCCATTCTAAATTCTAAGCCCACTGACCACCAAAGAGGCTCCCATTGCTACCCCACCCAAGCCAAGCACTCCTGCTACTTTAAAACACCATATGGGGCTAGCCAGCTCAGTGACAGAGCACTTGACTAGTATGCAAAGTCCTGGATTCAATTCCCAGTAACACGTACACACACACACACTATCAAAAACAAACAAACAAACAAACAAACAAACAAACACCAAAGCAATCTACCACAGCATGGCGTTCTTGCTCATAAAGTTTAATGCAGAGTCTTTATTACCTAAAAATTACATCTCTCTATATTGTGGGTCTTGATCTGCAGCCCAGGATGGCCTTGAACTCAAGATCCTCCTGCCTCAGCCTCCCAAGTAGCTGTTAAAAGTTAATTTGATTATATTCCTAGGAATCCTCATTAAAGACTTCCTATGGGTATGGTGTGTATGTGATGGTGTAGGTGTGTGCACATGTATGTGCTGGTACTCATGTACATACGTGTATGTATGTGGAGGCCAGAGGTCAGTGTTGGCTCTTTTTCCTGAGTTGCTTTCCAATTTCTTTAAAAAACATTGAATTTTATATGTATGGGTGCTTGGCCTGTATGTACATGGGGAATCCACAGAAGTCAGGAGGGGGCGTCGAATCTCCTCGAGCTAGGGTTGTGAGCTGCCATGTGGGCACTGGGAATGGAACCCTGGTCCTCTGGAAGAGGAACCAGTGCTTATAAATGCTGAGCCATCTCCACAGCCAAGGGCTTAGGTTATAGGTGTGTGCCAGCATATCCAGCTTTATGTGGTGCTGGGGATGAGGTTAGGCTTCAAGCATGCCAGATATGCAGTCTAACAACCCACCTGGGCTACATCTCTGGTCTACCCATTTTCTTTTCTTCTCCTTCCTTCCTTCCTTCCTTCCTTCCTTCCTTCCTTCCTTCCTTCCTCCTCTCTCTCTCTCTCTCTCTTTCTCTCTCTCTCTCTCCTTCCTCCTTCCCTCCCTCCCTCCCTCCCTCCCTGTCTCTCTCTCTCTCTCTTTCTCTCTCTGTCTCTCTCTCCTTCCTTCCTTCCTCCCTTCCTCCCTTCCTTCCTTTTTTTTTTCCAAGACAAGATTTATTTTTGTACCCCCTAGCTGTCCTAGAACTCACTCTGTAGGCCAGGCTGGCCTTGAACTCAGAGATCCACCTGCCTCTGCCTCCCAAATGCTGGGACTAAAAGTGTGCACCACCACTGTCCCTCCTTCTTCACTTTAACTTATTTATTATATTTGAATCTTTGAGAATATTAGACGTGTTATTGCACACACTTGCCCCCTTTCATCTGATTTATTAACATCATTTTTGGAGAGGAAGGAAAGGTTGCTTCATCGACAAACTCACAGCTAGTGAAGTCATGCCCAACAAACTCCACTAAACTAAGAGCAGCTCTCGGATGCTGACGCTGATACCTGGGCTTCATCTTCCTTCCGTTTCAAAGGCCGTGGTGAGATAGTCCTTTGGAACAATCCCGATGACGCTGTTCAGTTCTCCTACCCACCAGCCGTACATGTTGTACTCCTGAAAAGGGAAAAGGAGATGGTGGTGGTTGGATAAACACTTGTATAAATCTTGCACTGTGACAGTGCTGGGAGAGGCAGTGCCTGGCTTCTTTGCTAGCTGCCAGAAGGAACTGCGAATGCCCTTCCCAAGATCATCTATAGAACATAAAATCAGGGTTGGGGATTTAGCTCAGTGGGAGAGCGCTTTCGGGCAAGTGCAAGGCCCTGGGTTCGTTCCTCAGCTCTGAAAAAAAAAAAAAAAAAAAAAAAAGAACCTAAGATCATCTATAGAACATAAGCTCATCTTAGGACAAAGTCGCCAGAGGAGAAAAAAAAGCATGTTCATTTTGTTGTCATCCTCACTGCAGAGTGACTGAGGTGATTGAGCATACTTAATGCCACTGCTGAACCTAACAGCTTACAATTTTTAATTACGTGTGTGTGTGTGTGTTTGGGTGCCTGTGGAGGCCACAAGAAGGCATTGGATTCTCTGGAGCTGGAGTTGCAGGTGGTTGTTTGTGAGCTGCTGACAAGGGTGTTGGGAGCCAGACTCAGACTCAGACTCAGGTCCTCTGCAAGAACAGTCAGTGCTTTTTTTTTTTTTTTTTAATAGAGACAAACTCTTTAAAAAAAAAGTTTATGAGCTGTCTTCAGACACATCAGAAGAGGGCATCGGATGGCATGATGACATTAGATGTTCATTTCCCACATGGTTGCTGGGAATTGAACTCAGGAATGCTGGAAGAGCAGTCAGCGCTCTTAGCCTCTGAGCTGTTTCTCCAGCCCCTAACAGCTTTATATTTTTCTAAAGGTAGGGATTCACTATGCAGTCCAGGTTGGTCTTGAACTTTTGATCTTCCTGCCTTAGACTCCTGAGGGCTAGAATTTTAGGTATGTACCACCACACAAATGCTTTTAAAAAAATCTTTCCTCTCTCTGTCTCTGTCTTTCTCTTTTTGATCCAGTCTTACTATGTAGCCTGGGCTGACCTAGAACTCACGACATAGATCAGTGCAGATTTAAAACATAAAGCACTACATCTTGCTTTTCTTCTTTTAAAAATAATTTTATTATTTTTTAATCATGTGTGTGATTATGTGTGGAGGTGGGGGAATTTGTGTGAGTACAGGTGCCCTTGGTGGCAGAGGAGTCAGATCTTCCTAGAGACTTAAAGGTGGTTGTGAGTCACCTGATATGCGTGCTGGGAATTGAACTCAGGTCTTCTGAAAGAGCGGTATGTGCTCTTAGATGCTGAACTATCTTTCTAGACTCCTCCCCTTTAACCAAGTGAATGCTATGGCTTCTTCAGAGAAGGCTGAATACTAGCTCAAATGCCAGAACACTAAAGATATTTGGGGTGACAGGTCATAGTTCAAATCAATACTATCCATCAAGTGTCTTCCTTGTGCAGAGTGCTATCTGGGTTTCCTCAAGGGACAGAATGATGGTTTAAAACCCTGCTTACTCCTTGGGAGTTTATGGGATAGAGTAATGGCTGTCGGAGTCAGATAAGCTGGGAGCGAATCCTCAGTCGGCCGTTTGGCAGCCATGTGGCCTCAGGTTCTCCTGGTTTTACTTTCCTGATCTGCAGGGGTGGGGCTGTATGGATAGGAGTGGGCTCCCAGGGATTGGACAATGTGCTTAGAAGAGGTGGGGGTGGGGCACGGGAGTGGGGCATGGGGGTGGGGCACGGGGGGGTGGGCAGGCATATCTATAACAACCGGAAGGTAATAAATGACTGGAGGGAACAAATAAGACCTGAGGATATTTTATTTCAACAATGCTACCCACATTTTGCTCTGTTGGTGGCTGAGATTTAGGGGAACAAAGAACAGATTGGGGACGGGTTCAAATTAGGCTCCCTAGCTTTAACTGGTGATATTTTTGTTTCTAGTGTAACTCTGCTGCTTACCTTAAAAGGTAAACTACCAAGCCAGACCTTGGTGGTGCACGCCTTTAGTCCCAGCACTCTGGAGGCAGAGGCAGGGAGATCTCTGAGTTCCAGGCTGGCCTGGTCTACAGAGTGAATTCTAGGACAGTCAGGGCTACACAGAGAAACCCTGTGTTGAAAAACAAAACAACAAAACCTAACCAAACAAAAAGTAAAATACCAAGTACGTGTCCACCAAGCTGCTGAATCTCAGCCTGCCCTAAATCTAACCCATCAGCCTGCTCCTAACCCCAACTCCACCCCCAGCTTATGTCCCGGGCTCTGCTCCCCAAGTTCTTGAGTCATACCAAGATGCCCTCACTTATTCAGGCCAGAAACCCAAGTCCTTCCCAATGTCACCGCTCCCTTCTAATCAATCCTGTGTGCTGTTAGTTCCCTCTCCAAAATTTGACTGAAATCTGCCACTTATCCATTGCCAATAACTTAGAGTCACATGACGCTCACATGGGGGATACAGAAACACTCCACAGTTGTTCTCTGAGCCTGCATCTCTGTTTTCCTCACCTACTCTTCACCCTGTACCAGGATTTATAATTGCACGGAGGACACTGCTACTCTGTGGGAACCTTTGTGTGTGTGTGTGCGTGTGCGCGTGTGCGTGTGTGTTCTCATTGTCCCTTGACAACTTCTTTGCTTTTTCTTTTTGGACACAGGGTCTTTCTCTACATAGCACTTGGTGTACTTGAACTTACTCTGTAGACTAGGCTGGCCTCCAACTCACAGAGATCCACCTGCCACTCCCTCCTGAGTGCTGAGACTAAAGGCAGTGTACTAAAATGCCTGGCTCTTGCCAACTTTTGTTTTTCAAACATAATATTTGTATTGATTATTTGGGAATTTCACATAATGTATCTCAGTCACACTCACTTCCCTGTTTGTCTAGGTCAGTCTCCCATCCTTGTGACCATCCCCCCCCCAAAAAAAAAACAAAACAAAACCCTCCAACCATCAAACACAAGTCCAATTGTGTTCCCATACACGGCCAACTCCAGTGGCCAGCCCCTGAAAGAAAACTGAGTCCTTCTCCACCTGCATCCCCACCTAAAGCCTCAACTGTGGAGAGCTACACTTCAGCATCTTTATCACAATTTATAAGAGTTTCTCCTACAGCTTCCTTTTGGGAAGGGGAGGGAGACAGAGAGGCAGGCAGGTAGGAGTTGTTACAAAATCTTTCTCAGACTTTTCTGAACTGTGAGTCTGTAGTCATCATTTTGCAGATTCCACTGCAAAAGTAGCTTTCCCACCCTTTATGATCAGTGGGTGCATGGATCATGGACTTCTGCATGGTCTCCGGCATCGGCAAGTGCCACAGACCTCAGCATGGCCTCTGGTGACAGCACAGACTATGAACACCATGACAACCCCCTGCCACAGCACACCTTCATCTTCTTAAAGGGAGGGTGAGGCTCCTTGTGACCCTGTCCTGTGCTAGGTGTTGTCACCCACCTCCTCAGTAGAACAGAACTCTCCTAGGGTGCTTCCACAGGCTACAGGTTCTTCCTGCCTGGAGCTTGTCTTCTGTTTTTATAGCCTCTGTGTCTCCAGGTCGTGGAACTCACTTCTTTTTTTGGTTTGGTTTTTCAAGACAGGGTTTCTCTGTATAGTCCTGGCTGTCCTGGAACTCACTCTGTAGACCAAGCTGGCCTCGAACTCAGAAATCCACCTGCCTCTGCCTCCCAAGTGCTGGGATTAAAGGTGTGTGCCATCACTGCCTGGCTGGAACTCACTTCTAAGCAGCCTTCAGATTTCAATTCCGAGTTGCACGCTCTAAGATGCGTCCTCCTGCCACTTTGTGTCTGAGGGCTCGGTTCTATTATCCACATTGAGGACCCTGTGCTTTCCCAGAAAAGAGTTCACCACATTGCCTTCTGCTCAGTGCTAATCACCAGATGGGAAGTACTCTCTCTTTTTTCTTTTTATACAGCTTGTGTAGCCCAGGCTGGCCTTGAACTCCTGATCCTCCTGCCTCCTGAGTGCTGGGCCTACTGATGTTTACCACCACTCCAGGCTTAGATATAGTCTAGTTTCCTTCTGTTGCTGTGAGAAAACACTTTGACTAAAAGCAATTTAGGGGAGTGTGGTGGTTTGAATGAGAAAGGCCTCCTGAAGCTCACGTATTTGCATGCTTTGTCCACAATGGATAACTGCTTGAGAAGGATTAGGAGGTGTGGCCTTGTTGGAGAAGGAGTGTCACTGGGAGTAGGCTTTCAAAGGCTCTTGCCAGCCTCTCTCTCTCTCTCTCTCTCTCTCTCTCTCCTGCCCCCCCTCCCCCACCTGTTGATCAGGATGTAAAGCTTTCAGCTCCTACTCCAGAGCCCATCTTGTCTACTTTCTGGCATGGTGATCATGCAACCCTCTGAAACTATAAACATGCCCAGATTAAATGCACTTTCTTCCTTCCTTCCTTCCTTCCTTCCTTCCTTCCTTCCTTCCTTCCTTCCTTCCTT
>NW_021620860.1:2981485-3067589 GCF_004785775.1 Grammomys surdaster
CTTTCTTTCTTTCTTTCTTTCTTTCTTTCTTTCTTTCTTTCTTTCTTTCTTTCTTTCTTAGAGTGACCCTGGTCATAGTGTCTATTCTTAGCTATATAATTGTAACTAAGACAAGTATGAAAGGGTTTATTTTGTATTATACTCCCATATTACAGTCCATGATTGAGAGAAGCCAGAACAGGAATTTAAGGCTGCAACTATGGAGGAATGCTGTTTCCTGGCTCACTGATTGGCTTGCTCATAGCCCATGGCCATCGCCTTTGGATGGCACCCTTAAGGCAGGGCTGGAGAGGTGGATCAGTGGTTAAGAGCACTGGCTACTATTCTAGAGGATCCAGGTCCAATTCCTAGAATCTACATGGTGACTCATGACTGTCCACAACTCTAGTTCCAGGAGATCCAATTCCCCCTTCTGACCTCTGCATGCACCAGGCACCCATTGTGGCACACAGACAAACATGCAGGCAAAGCACTCTTACACATACAAAGCCTATGAAGACAATCTGTCATAGATATGACCACAGACCAACATGATAAATAAAGAAAATTATTAAATTCAGACTCCTGCCCCTCCCCCCCCCAGATAATTGTAGACTACGCCAAGTTCATAGTTAATGCTAAGACAGATACATTTTAGATGCTGGCCCTTGTTGGTTTTGTTTGTTGAGCTCTCTCAGCAGTAAGCACAGAGTGGGTCCAGGGAAATGCATTTTAAGTGAGGCCTTGGTGAAATGATGGGACAGTAAGAATTTACACTCTCAGTTGAACAGACTGCATCTAAAGCAACTCCTAGATACTCCTCCAGTGACTGAGCTGGTTGTGGCAGAAAGAGACCAACTGCCTTTGGAGACAGTGGCCCCAAATGGCTTCCTACCTGCTAAGTCTCAGGTGCCACAGACATGAGACAGGGACTACTGAACTAAGCCTTTAAGGACTTTGTTTCCTTAAAACAAAGTCTCTCTCACGTTTAACTCAAGTTAGCCTCAAACTCATAAGACTATAATATTATATAAATCATATCATATCAATACATCCTATCTATCTATCTATCTATCTATCTATCTATCTATCTATCTATCTATCATTCTATCTATGTATCTATCTATGCACATGTGCCCATGGAAACCAAAAGAGGGTGTTGAATCACTTGGAGCTGGGATTACAAGTAGTTGTAAACTGCCACATGTGGGTGCTGGGAACCAAACTTTGACACCCTGTAAGAATAGCAGACACACTCAACCAGGCCAATGCTTAACAATCTATCCAGCTCCAAGACTGAATTTTGAAAGGTCCTAAAGGGAGCTGAGTGTGATAGCTCATACCTGTAATCCCAGCACTGCAGAGGCTGAAGTAAAGATTATTATTGTTGTGAGTCCAAGGCCACCCTGGGTTACAAAGTGAAACCCTGTTTCAAATAAATAAATAAATAAATAAATAAATAAATAAATATCAAAAGCCAAACTACCACCAACGAAACAAACCTAAAACCATCCCCTCCCCAAATCAAAATACACATACACGTGATCACACCCAACCCAAACTCAATAGAGGCTAGGAACCTTGTGAAGGAACAGGTGAAGTACCTCTCTTTCAAATATGAAGACCTGAGTTCCAATCTTCAGCATCCACATAAATGCCAGGTTGGCACGGCAGCCTGCTTGTAATCCCAGCACATGGGAGGCAGAAGCAGGAGGCCAGCTAGAGCGGTGCAATTGTCACGCTCTGGGCTCAAGGGAGAGACCCTGCCTGCCTCAATGCATAAGGTAGAAATTAATCAAGAAAGATACCCAGAGCCGGCTGTGGTGATGCACACCTTTAGTCCCAGCATTCGGGAAGCAGAGGGAGATGGAGCTTTGTGAGTTCAAGGCCAGCCTGGTGGAACACAGCCAAGGCTATCCAGAGAGACCCTGCTCAAAATACAAAGAAACAAACCAAACCAAACCAAAAAAAAAAAAAAAACCAAAAAACAAAAAACCACACAGAGATGAAGAAAGACACTTAATATCTACTTCAGGCCTCTACACGTATGCACACATACACACTTGCATGTGCATCTGAATATATCCATGTGAACATTTACACACCCCCATATACAGGCAAAAAGAAAAAAACCCAAACAACAACAACAACATCTTATATAACTAAATGAGTCTGTCTACCACTCTTTGTACTATTCCTCATTTCTTCTTCCCGCCAGGTGACCTCATTCTATAGTGTGTCTACATATGAGACACACTCAGGATTCCCCAGTCTGTGTCAGACAGGACATTTCAAAGCTCAGCTCAATGCAAGTGACGTCATGGTCCATTTTCCCATGCTGAAGTTAGGCCAGTTTCTGCCTTTAGTTTGTTTTTCAGTCCGAACTGCATCTCCATCCCTTCTGTCTTAGGTTTGCTCGTAGAGCTGCCCCATGTGCGCCAAGCTGCAGGAATGTCTCCATCTGCATGGCCGTGACCCTCTGACTTCCTCTCTCACAGCAACTCAGAAGAACTAGCCTTAGTTCGCTTGCTTTCTCAGAGGTGGAGGGTGAGCAAGACGTTGCTGGGCTGTCTTCTGACCAAAGCCAACTCCCTCAAGTTAAGTTTTTGTCAGTGAGGTATGCATGGCTTCCCATAAAGCACTGGGTCTACAGGGATTAGCTGAGGGAGACTCCTTTGGCTGTGATGTCAGGAGTAGGGACCGAGCCTTGGAAATGAATTCTCTGCCAACTCATAGAGGGTGCCCACTGGACGCAGATGAGGCTCAGCAGGGCACCTGCCAAGGCCAGGCTCCCAGTCAGGTTGCTCTTGCTCGAGGGGAGTGCTGACCTGCCGACCACAGATGTAGTAGCCTCAGCACAGGGGTGAGAACAGAAATAAATGGGTTGAGAGCAGCTCTCTGCCCTTCCAAACAAAAGAGCCAGCAGAAGAGTGAAGAGGATAGCATAGTCTCAGAGACCATATGTGTCCCGCTGTGGAAGCCTGGGAGCTTAATCAAAGCACCTACAGGTCCTGGGATCTGACTGTCTTTTCCAGATTTCATCCCCTGGCTGGATACCGAAAAAGGGCTGCAGGGCTGCTTTTAAAGCATGAATGGAAATTTCTAGCCTTCTCTCCCACTACCACCCCCCATGCATTGCTCCAGCCCAGTCTGAACACCACGAGGTATTTTAAAATAATTTCTACTTTGATGAATTGCTGGGGAGTCCACAATTGCTCATAATCAAAGGGAGAAAAATGCAAATGAGATCCGGCCGAGAACTATCACCACCAAACGTTTATTTCACTGCACAGTGCCAAAAAGAATTAAAACAACATTAAACTCACAGCAATCATGTTTAAGCCCTCGTTTCCAAGTGCCAAATTGCACCACTCTGGATCATACAGATGTTCGTTAATTATGCTAATTTTTATTAAACTATTAAAATGGAGAGAATACTGGCTCAGCCAGGCAGACCCTAGCTCTGAATGAACTCTGCTACTGTCTAGAGGTGCTAATTTACTGCTTTTTTATTAAGTTGCTGATTCTTGGGTTTTAGTTTTTAGGCTCGAACTGAACTGAATTTCTGGGATCAATGTTTTTCTCCATAAAATCTGAACTTCTCTTGCCCCAGCTGTTTGGAAAAAAAAATTGAAAGAGTGCTTTGAGGCTCCCAGGAGACCTGCAGTCTTCTTCAATGCAGGAGTGTCTCTACCTTCAAACTAGGGTGCACACCCATAAATGTGTACAGCATTGGAGCATCCTAACTATACATGTTCTCCACTCGTGACTCTGTATACTGTGAAGGCTAAAGGGGAGACTTTAATGGTCTCCGTGGTACAGAATTACTACCTGAATACGTTCTAGATAAAAAAGCAAGACCAACCCCCCCCAAAACCAAAACAAACAAATAAACCAAGAGCCCGCAACAAAACCCTTCACACGTCTTACTTCGAATCACATCTTCTTCATCTGGAAGAAATAAGTCTGACATGTTGCTTTTTTCCACTTATGATCAAACATCTGTGTCTTTCAACTTGAACCTTGTCAAATCTCCTTGAACCCCTTCCACTCCCAGTGAAGAGATTTTGAAATGCAAGTTGGTGTTTGGACTCCATTATCAGGATAGAGGAACGACTGGCTTGGGTGAATGGCAGGTTGAGTGAACCTGAGATGGACACAGTGCTCACTGGCACCCACAATCAGAAGGGTTTATGGGGAATGGCACACAGCCCTAAAAGGATTTATGCTGCTGATCACAATCAACAAGGAGAAACAAAAACAAAAACAAAAACACCCAACCCACCAAACCTACCATAAAAAGAACAGCCGTTTGATTCTATAAACAAAAAGCAGTCTGGTCATCAACAACAGGCACGTCACACAGCTGGACTCTGCCTCCAGTGGCTTCCTATCGCTGTTTATGGTTTCAAGACTATCATAGGCCTCCTCGGTGTTCCTCCTGTCACAGGGCCCTGAGCCCCTGTGTGGTGCTGTAAATACCCTGTCAGTAGGTGTCAAGGGATATCAGGGGGAAAACCAGCAGGCGCCTATCATAAGCCTTAAAAGAGATTAAATACCCCTACCCCATGATTGCTACATTTTAATTTCTCTCCTCCCTGCTGGCTCCTATTTGTATAAGCTCTTCCATGGCTCCCCTGGAGTAGCACAGACATGACCTGGAATGACCATCCTGTCTTGGGATGAGAATTCAATTTCTAGGCTCAGTGAATCCTAGGCTGTTCCAACAGAAGGAACTCACAACTCACAGCTCTTAAGGCTTCAAGTCTTACACTGGAATCTGTCAACCCTTAACCTCTCTATGGATGGATTGGAAAGACTTTTTGAATTCTCAAAATTGGCATAAAATTTTGTGTGGATGTATATGTGGGTTCCATGCCTGGAGTCTTCACTAGATCCTCAAAGGGTTTATGAGCCCTCCCCAGTTTACAGACTAGCACCCTAGAGGAAAAGACAGTGGCCTAGGTCTGGACTTTGTCCTAGTATAGACATCTACTACTTTATTGAACAAAATAGAATTAACACAACCAAGAATCCTGGTTCCTCGCTTGCCGGGTTTTCTAGGTTTTTCCCTGTATCCTGCATCTTGTCCCTTCCTGATCACATGTGCCTGTCCCAGGGACCAGCATTTACACTTGGTCTTCATAGACTCTCATAGCTTTCAGTGGCATCTGGAGCAAGTCTCTGACGAGCTTAGTTCCATTGAGAAAGCTCTGTTATGGGGGCCTTGGGTGAGGAGAAACATTCCTCTTTCACATCAAAATGGTCTCTAAGCTTCTGTGCAACGAGAGTCCCTGAAACCTTTCAGACTTTTACTCTCTAACCGTCAAAGTTCACTGTATCAGTGTTGTAAGAGCCTCCCCCTTGAAGAGGACAATCAATCACCTCGAACACAAAAGATCAATAAGTGCTTGATATATATATATGGGAAAAGCCAATCAATCATGGATGTATTGGTTTATGATTGCTTATTTCTCCTAATAGAATTTATTTACCATATATTATCATTAGGAAAGATGTGAAATTTGAATTCCTAAGCAGAGTAGATTGTATAACCCAAGATCAACACACACACACACACACACACACACTCTGGACTACAAATTCTGAACTCCTAAAATTCAGCTTTGGGAATTTTCTTTGAGATAGCCTAAGCTTTAAGGGAATGTGGGGCGTAGGGGTGGGGGGTTTAGCTCAGCAAATTCCCATCTGCTGGAAGCAGAAAGCTGGGAAGAAGAATTTGTTTACCAAAGACAGACATACCAATTTTTCAGCACAAACCATTCTGTGAGGAGATTTTTCCTGAAGGGATAAGGAGATGGTTGGCTGGTTAGCCGGTGGTTTTGTGACACTGGAAAGAATGGGAGCCCAGCACTTCGCTAAAACCTTGAGTCGTTTGGCGGCTTCTCCAGGCTATTTTACACTGTGGTTAAGGTTCTTGGCAATCATTTTCTCTTTTTCCATTATTCAGAATTTTGGTCTATAGATCATAACACAAATGAGTCATTAAATTTGCTCCAATTGAGCCAGTTTTATTTATTGTTACGTTTCAGGGAACTTGCTATCCTGATGATTGATGGACCGGCTTGTCTGAGGAGATAGGTGTTATAAAAAAAAAAAAAAGGGAGCGTTGGAAGGTGGGTCAGCAAAAGCAGTTGGGGGCTCACAAGGACAAGTCTATAAAGCCCAGGCCAGCTTAAGAACTGAGTGCTCTGGGGGGGATGGTGTGATCCATATGGACGGCTTGGGAGTACCTGAGCGAGAGGGAGCATTCAACCTTAAGTGGGAAGCTCACGTCCTGAAGAGGGTGGGAGTGAACACATGACGGTGCAGTCAAGGCCAGGGAGGTGTGTAGGGTCTGTGCACGCCAGATGCTCTTGGTGATGGAAATATGTGTGAAAAGCTGTGTGCGTACAAGCAGAGGCGACAGAGAAATCACGGAGGGAGGGGTAAAGTGAAGCAGGTTTGTAGAGAGAGACAGGAAGGTAGCAGACAACGTACACTTCACCTACAGAAGAAAGGGGGAAAGGCAAGGTAAACATTTACAGACGGGAGGAAACAAGGTGCCGGGTGCAGAATTCAGGAACAATAGAGGCAGCCCCATTTCAGAGCTGATAGAATTGTGATACCATGTGAGACGGGCATATTAATATGTATTCTATAAACTGTGCAGCTCCCAGCTCCACCACTCTGTTTTGCTCTGACCGCAGTACCAGCCTCAGGCACCGCAACACAATTTGGAAACAATGTGACGGAAATGTTTAATCTGCTCGGCCCATCTGTGCTGCGTATTTCTCCAGATCTCCCTGAGAGAGGCGCCTTGAATCTCCACATTGCCTTTAATATTCTCCTAAATCACCTCCCCACTGCACTTCAAGGGCCATTGCTACAATATCACAGGTTCATCTAAAGTGCAATGGGGAGGGGGGTCGGGAGGGAGGCGCAGGCTGGGAGATTTTTTATTTTAAAATAATTTCCAGAGATCGTCTTTTCTGCTTCCTTAAAAAAAAAAAATAGAAGAAGAAAAGTTATTCTATTGTTGCCGTAAGGTTATTGAGGTTGTTTGGTGCAAAACAGGGTAGGACAGAGTGGAATCAATCTCCAAAGAATTATATTTATTAATCTCCATTCTCTCAGTAGAGCGTGGGAGGGGTGAGCAGCTGCTGGCCTTCTCATCTCTGTTTTGCACCTTGCTAGGGTGAGGTGCTCATTAGGGGCTGTGGCTCTCCGTTCTCATGGCACTGAATTTGGCTTGGTAGTTCTCAGGGCTGCTGCTTTGCAACAAACAAAGCAGTATACATTTAATCTCTGTCCAATGTGCCCTCATCAGAAAAGGACACTTTATATTTTTAATTTGGGCATAAATCCTTAGGTTTTCTCTCCTTTAACTGCAGATACTAAGTGTTGGATTGCTGCTGCATTTCCACACCCGATTTTGCCAAATTCAGCTATTTGGGGGCTAAGAATGTGGGTTTGGAGAAAGAGGGGACAAGTCACTGTGTTTTAGACCCCAGATGAATGGGAGAGAGTTGCACATCACCAAGAAAATTAGGATTCCTTTTGCTTTGTGAATTAAAGAAATGAATAATTTAATCCTCAAGATTGTTCCGGCGAGGGAAAGGCGAGCGTCCCAGTTGCGGGGGCCCTACAGCCTGTCGGTGTGTTACATCATCTGCACACATAGGCGTTTCCATGACAACAGCTTATAGCTTCATTTCCTGGATCCCTCTAGGGGGTGTCACAGCCAGATCCACCTGCTTTTCACCCTACCCTCGGTGGGGTCATGGTAAGGTCGCCAGAATAAATGAACGCGGGTACTAATGATCTGTTTACTGCTGTTTATGCTTGGTGTGTGTCAGGGGCATGCACATTTAGAGAGCTCATTATGGCTGCAATTAGAATGCACCATCGCTAGATATTTAACTCCTTTTTCTTTTAAATTAGCATTTTAATAACATTCTTTGAGCAGAGAAACAAAATGACCATTTTTCACGGACAAACTTCTAGCTGTAGGTGCAACTTTAATGGCAAAGTTGCGAAGGGGAAAGAAGGGAGAGAGGGGGGGAAAAGGCCATTTTTACTACTTTCACCCCTCCTCCCTACCAAAAGGATATTTTTATTTGCTTTCTAACACACTCAATTTCCTAAATTTGTTTTGAATCCAATTATTTTGGGTGGTTTAAAGTACCGTGTTCTTGTTGGACGGAAATTAGCAGCGATTGAAATTAACTTTTTATGTGACCTGTGAAAGGGGCTAAAATAATTACAAGTGTAGACGAAATTCTCCTTGCAGGAGACCCTAGCTGTAGGACTGTGCTCTGAGACCAGTCTCAGAGTATCTGAATATCTTCATATTGCAACCACAAGGACTTTTTTTTTTTCTTTAAGAAGGTGACTGCCATGATTGTTTCTGTTACTGTCTTTAGGATTATCATACAGAGTGACAAACACGCCATTATAAGCAGGATAAATAAGAATCAGATAGAAAGACAACAATAGCTGGTATGAATTACCATTTTAAAAAGGTCAGATGGCGGGAGCCTCCAAGAGCAGGAGAGTTGGAGAAGACATGAAGCAATACAGACAGAGACAGACTTGGTCAGGGTATTCTGGAGGCGTAGCTTTTTAGGGACCAGCCAACATCTTCTCTAGGTGTTTACAGATGCTCTGTTTGTGTAAAGTGCAGTGAAAAATAACAATTTGAATGTTTCGATTATCTTTCCCGGTCCCTTCCATTTTCATTATTTATTTCCTATAAATCGGGACCTTGCTGAACATAATTCTGCAGACAAGGAGGTGGAGGGGACAGCTGATGTGAACGTGGAGATAGATGGTGGGCGCGTGCAAGACAGATGCTATGCGTTTATGAAAAGGGAAGGCGTCTGCCGTGAGCATCCACAAGGTAGAGCAGGCGAGCATGGACACATTTACGGATGGAAAAGGTGTAAGGAAGACGGTGGGAACCGGCACAGAGAGCCTACCCTCCTGGAATCCACGTCCAAGTTCTGCCTAAGATGTCCCACGCTTGCTGTGGCTCCCGTGAACCTCAGGAACCTTTCCATGACAACAGACAGGATTTCACAGCCTGAAGACTTGAGAGGTCAATAGTTGAAAAGCAAGAGTTAGGAAGAGAGCTCTTTATCCACAGCAAAACAATCCCAGAAGCGACCCCCTACACCACACACACACACACACACACACACACACACACACACACACCACAGAAGAAAAAAAAAGATGCAGCAGGAAAAAAAAAAGAACCTTTCTAAAAATGTAAGTTTAAAATGTTTATGCTCTCGACTCAGCCTAGTTGCACCTTAGGATCTGCCATTTCATAAACAAAATACTGATGGCACAGGCTATCATTTGGTGATAGCTACCCCAGGACATATCTAGATGCACTTCTGTTATTTTAATTAAATACTGCATTATGGTTTGTGACAACTCCATAGCTACGGCGTAAATGAATTCCGAATTAAAGTGTTACTTAGGCATCCAGTAATTTTTGTTTCAGTTCTCAGTTTTACAAAGCAAATAGCTATAAAATCAAGATGTTCATTCATTTACAGATGGGGAAGGATTGTTGTTGCTGTTTTTTTTTTCTCCCTTAATCCTCATGCACGAAAAGAATCTGGCTCAAAACACTTTCAGCTTATGAGCCACATCACAAAGAAAAACACATCCTCTCTACTAGAATGTGAAATGCTGAATATTAATTGCTGGTATTATGCTTATCTTTGCAGTCAAGTCCTGTCTTTTAACAATTATCCCGATGGGCTGCAGTCCTGAACTATCAAGACAGTCTTCTCCTTTGTTAGGAAACTATTTGGTTTCATTTTCTTGAAAAAGAAATGACAAAGTTCATAAAAGCTCCGTGGAAGTTTCTGGATTTGGAACTCCTCCCAAACACAGTGAATTAGTAAGGACAGAGAAACTCCTATGCCTTTATGCAAAAAAAAAAATGCATCTCTAAATAAAAAAAAATCTTTTAATTTAAGTTTATTACCATCTCCTAAATGAACTGGAAGTATAATTTGATATCCCCATTTGTTATAGTTTAAACATTGCTTAATGAGTAAATTATGATAAAAGTTTGGAATTTTCTCATTTATCAGTTCAGAGTCTCACTCAAGATATAGTAGGGCAAAAGGATTCTTTTTTGGCGGGGGGCTCAAATCTGAGGATTTAATTGTCATTAATATGTCCTGTCACATGAAAAATTTTAAAATAGCAAGTTTTCTGAAGACATCGTCTATTATTTCTGGTCGGAGAATCAATACAACCTCTTAATCAGTATTAAATATCGTACGTCCGTGGATGTCAGCAACTTTTTGCCTTCTGTATTCTCATGGTCACCCCGACCTCCCATAATAAATCTTCCAAGTTCGACAGAAATTACTGCTCTGTATGTTTGCAACGAGACTATAATGTGCTTCAGTATTTTGCAAGTTTGGTTGGAGTGCTGAATCCGTACGAGATCAAGAAACCCTAGCAAGAGAGGCTGAGGAGGCTGAGCGCCTTCTGAGAACATAATTACACAGAAACAAAGCTTTTGCGACTCCTTTTAAATAGGGCCCATCACTGAAATGTCATCTAGCCTCTCTGGCAGATTAGCGAGGAGTTTGTTACTAAATCTCTGTCTATTAGACGTGTAGCTGACTCTGGAGGAGCTGCTTGTTACAGGACCGGTGGCAGGAAATGGAGGGAATGTCACAGTTAAAGACACAAATTTTCCCTGTAATATATTCGAATGGAAACCTCTGAATCCAATACTACATGGGCATATCTAATAAATTCACAATATTTCAGTCTCAACAGCCTTCGCCGGTTAGTTTTAAAGATTTATGTGGTAAAAAATTACTCGGTGATGAATATGGTTTACTCTGTGCAGTATTGGAGGTGTAAGGAATTAAACTACCGTCTTTAACAGTGAATTTATTATTACCTCTGTCAAAAGACGAAGCCTTTAACAGCATTTGTTATAAATTCACTGCAAAATAAATGGCTGCCTTTTTTTTTTTTTATGCTGGAGTTTGTAAAGCATTGGGTGAGTCTGAGCATTAACCTAACCCCTTCATGGCTTATGTGGTTCTGTGTAAACATCTGGTGTGGGACTTTCTACCTGACTCTGGTGTGTGTGTGTGTGTGTGTGTGTGTGTGTGTTTTGAAAGTGAAGGACAACAGTTTCGAAATAAGGAGATTAAAGAGAAAAAAAATGCAGTTTTATTCTCTTTCTCTCTTAAAGGCTTTTTATAATAAAGAGCCGGGATTCAATGGGACAGGGTTGTCCTGCAGTCGGGCCCCTTGCTCGCAGGCTTATGTGCATGCATATGCACACACACAAACACCCTCTCCCTTTTGTCCTCTCTTGGAATGGGTATCCCCTCATTTATAAAAATTACCTGGAAGGAATGAGGCTGCCAGGGTTTGTTCTAGACGATTGGTTCCTGTCTGGGGGAAAGGAATGGCCTCTACTGAATTTGACCGGTGTATGACCGTTGCCTTCCAGCTGACCCCAAATCCTATTCGAAACCTCCTAACTCCTGCCTCCCATAGGGATTATTAATGAGAGAAAATACCACCACCATCATCATCTTCGTCATCACAGCACGGTGTTGACCTGCTTGTTAACATGAAATGGGGTGGCGGGGACACCTTCTGCGTTTCCCCATACCATTATAAATAAGAAAAGATATTCTCCGATAGTCTACCCCTGCCTACCCCTTTGGTTAGGTCAGAGGTGAATACTAGTTCTTTGACAGGCATTGATCAGTTTCATCATACTGTTTGGGCAGTCTGTGCCCCAGGCCTGTATTGCCCCACTTACGACTCCCAAATTACCTCCCAAATAACCTTAGCCCATCCCCCACTCAGTCAAGCAGAGGGTAAGACGCCTGAGGAAGTCCTAAATGGACACTAGATGTCACCAAACACCTCTTTTCCCTCAGAGCCCTGAAATTAAAAATAAATAAATAAATAAATAAATCCTTCCTTTAAAGCAATTGAAGGGATTAACTTAGCAGTTTTTATGAGTGGTCTTGTCACGTTCAACTAAACACACCTAAAAGAGGAAGTATCACTGCATGTTCTCTCTCTCTCTTTCTCTCTCTCTCAGATAATATGCAGATTTTTATAGAAAGGAAGGAAGGGCCCAAAGGGAAGAGAAAAGTCTAATTTCTTAAGTAGTCCTTTGAGAAGGTAAGGGGGGAAAAACCCTGGGTTTTTAAAATCCCAGTATAACAGGCATTATGTTAACATAGCCCAGGTGTGCCCCGCCAGGCCCTGCTGCATTCAGGTGGCTGGAGCCAGAAACAGCTGTTCCATCCCAGGTGACAAAATGAATCTATCCTCCTTCATATAAAGTCCATCTACCCACATGAGGTGCCTCATGATAAACTGTTTCCACCAGCTAAGAAGTCAGCCCAAAGACTGGCATGGTGGAGCCATGGAAAGACCTTCCTGTCCTGGTTAAGCCATCACATAAGTGTCAACCCTAAAGAATGCCCAATTTGTTATTCTGATGCTGATCTCCAAGCAAATAAGACCCTGGATGAGGCCTTAGAGGTCTCTGACATCCATTGGTGCAGGACACAACACAGGCTCAGGAGATGTAGCCTTCTGGCTCAGTTTACCTAAACACATGGGGTAACAGGTATGTGGTTCTTCTTTCCAATTAACTGAGATTCTCTCTCTCTCTTTTTTTTTTTTTTTTTTTTTGAGACAGTCTCAATATATGGCCCTGGCTAGCCCAGAACTTGCTATGTACCCCAGGCTGCTTCCTACTCAATGGAGATCTGCCTGCTTCTGCCTCAGCACGCAGGGATTAAAGGCACGTGGCTCACATCCTATAAAGTTTCTCCTTTTTTATTTGGTGGACCGCTCATGCTACTGCCATAGATTACTTCTGTACCTGGAGGCTGATTTTTTCCCCCCGATGGCCCCATTCAGTTATGTGGTATCTCAGACAGCAGAAGCACCTATGTTATTTAGAGGGAATATTTTCTAGGGGAAAACCTTACTGGCTGAAAGTCAGGTCACTTCCCTGAAAAGAAACTTGTGACTTCTCTTATCCAAACAGAGGCATCTTACCTATCCTTTGAGAGGCCATAGAGTTGCTGGATTCCAGAGGGGCCTTGCAGTCCTCAGATACAAGGAGCTAAGCCAGGGCACGGTGTCCTCGCACCGTGAGTGATTCAACACCTGCCCTGTCGTGCACGGTGTTCAAACAGAATGGATTTTTGGAGTACACCTGTTGTTGAGCCCCTGCCAGGTACTGATGGCCACTAACCCCCAAATCACTTTCCCCCCTGCTGTTGATGCTTGGAATGTCAGACAGGACCGAGCGGCAGCCGGTGTGTATTTCAAACACAGCAGATGGATTTTTATATTAGCTCCTATTTCATGTTCAGGCAGAGCGACCGGCACACTAAAACCACACAGCCTCAGTGCCGCCGAGTTTGCTTCTGTGAGATTAATTCTGTGAAATTAATTGGGACAAGATTGAAAAGGAAATTAAAAATGCAGTTGAGTGAACAGGCCTCTCAAACACCTTTTCCCCCACTCTGTTCAAACTTGAATTCTGCGGTGGTCGCCGGCATCGTGGGAAGTAATTTACGAGAGGCAGGCTCTCAGGAGTGATCCGTTACGTATGAGGAGACCTGCACCAGCGCCACAATCTGGAGCCACTGAAAAGCGCTAAACACCCTGCTGTGGCTTGAGCTGTGTCCTGGCTCCTCCAGGGGGAGGAAGGGAGGCTCTTACCAGAAAAAGCCGCTCAGAAATCTCTGGGCCCAAAAGGAGTTGCAGGAGCATCCGCTGGATGTTTACATCTGCTTCGTTATTAAAATCTCTCTCTAATATGTTTTAAGATCCAAATTAGAAGTCAGCTAGTTAAGTGGGCATGAGGCTGCTTGGGCCGAGGAATGTTAGGATGTGCTGAGGGGCGGTTGGCAGGCGGGAGGGCTCTCTGCTGGCTGTGTCCTTGTTACTGCTCCTGAGATGGGTACACCGCTCAAGCCTCTTCTAGAAAGAGGTTTGGAGACTTTTCTGGTGTCAGTGATGATGTTTCTAAACCACAAAGACACAGTGGATTTCCACGTAGGCCTCCCTCTTCACTGGGTAGTGAGTGTTCTTACCTACGTGAGAGAACTTTGTGTCTCAACCGATGGAGTGTCTGAGGAGTTCTTGGTGTATGGACCATTTTTCTCAGAAAAAATAAATAAATTTATTTATTTATGTGTGTGTGTGTGTTTGTGCACGTGCGCACGTGTGTGCCAACATTCTAGCATGTGGAGCTCAGGGACAACTTCTGGGAGTTGGTTCTTTCTTTCTGCCATGTGGGTCCCAGGGATGGAACTCAAGGGGCAGGCTTGGTGGCTGGCGTCTTCACCCATGGAGCCATCTTACTGGCCCTCATTTTGCTTTACTATATCAATGATTTATTGAAATCACAAGGAAGTGCCCAGCACACAGGGCTGCTTTAGTGTAGAGTTAGTGGATGGGAAAGAAGGATGTAGAAGTTTATTACTGAAGGGCTGCGTTCACCTTCACACACATTCTCTGATCACCGCCCTCTGAGCGGAAACTATCCTAATTCTTACAGAGAAGGACATTAAAGCTGAGAAAGTTTTAGTGACTTTTTTCAAGGTTACACAGGTAACCTACTTGGGAACAGGACAGGTGGGGGGCTGTTTGGATAACTAGGAAGTGCATCTATCTATCTATCTATCTATCTATCTATCTATCTATCTATCTATCTATAGATCATGTACCATATATATAATGTAACATACATATCGTGTGTGTGTGTGTGTGTGTGTGTGTGTGTGTATTACAGGGCTGGAGATGGGTCAATGGTTAAGAGCACTGCCTACCATTCCAGAGGATCCAGTTTCAATTCCCAACACCCACATGGTGACTCACAACCATCTGTAACTCCAGTCCCAGGGGGTCCAAGGCCCTCTTCTGGCCTCTGAGGGCACAGACATATGTACAGCCAAAATACCAATACATGTTAAATAAAACAAGCAAGCAAGCAAGCAAACAAACAAACAAGCAAACATCCCCAATCCCAGCAGGGACAACAGGAGTCCAGGGTTAAAAGCTGACATCTTCCCCTTTCTATCTGCTCATCTCACTTCCCTGCCTTGAATCTCCTTTTTTGTTTTCTGAGACAGGGTCTCTTTATTATGTATCCTTGGCTGTCCAGGAACTCAAAATGTAGACCAGGCTGGCCCTCAAATCACAGAGATCCTCACGCCTCTGCCTCCTGAGAGTCACCACACTTAGCAGAGTGTTTCCTTAATAAAGAGCTAAGGATTTAACTTGGTAGTAGAGTATCCAGGGCCTAGCATGCATAAGGCCCTGGATTTGATCCTTAGCACTCTAAGTTTTACTTTGAGAGGGGTAAACCAGTTGTACCTATGGGGGTGAAGACAAAACAGGTGGCGGTTGGGATACTTGTGGTTCAAATGGAGCAAGCTGCGAGCGAGGGCTGTGTGGGTCTCTCGAGGACCTTTGCAACATCAAGCTCACCGTGTTTAGAATGGAAGTATCTAGGGTGGGAGGGACAACAACTCCCTCATTTTATAGGTGAGGAAACAAGTCCACGGAGTTGAGCTGTACAGCTGTGCTGTGTGTCCCACAGGGAGACACTCTACAGGCTTCTAGACAGAGGCCTTCCTTGCTCAGCCAAGGGGCTACTGGCCTTCGGAGGGAAGAACTACACTCCAGAAACCATTCTCTTGGACTAAACTCAGTGTGCATCAGTTTGTTCTCTTGCTCCAGGTTCGAGAGTCAGGCTCATTCCAGCAAAGAAAGCCAGCTGGGGCTGAGGTAGGATGAACCTGAGAGATAATTCCAGACAGCAGGGAGTGGCTGAACATCTAAATGGTATCAGAATCTCCTTTTCTATCTGTACGAATTGGTTCATTTGTGGGTTTTTTTTTTTTTTTTTGAGACAAGTAAATAGGAAGGGAGGTCTTTTAAGGCACCTTTTTGTCCAAGGGCTCTGATGGAGTTAGATAATAGACTCATGGTAAATCCAATCCCAGATGCTCCCCAAGCTGATGTGAAACAGAATGAAGCTTGCAAAAGGAACGTTCCTTGAACTACAACCTTCTCATTTCCTCCTCTGATTTGCAGGGATTAGCAATATGAGAAGGGAGTCACCTGGTATAGTTTAGGGGGCAGAAATACTGATAGACTTAGAACCTTCCGGAACAGTGGAGAAAGAAGCTGATAGAATTAAGGCAGCGAGGCATTTTCCCTGAATTAAACTCTGATGCATTAGCATGTAGTCATGGAGGAGGGGAACAGAAGTTGAGTTTTAAAAGAGCAGTCTAACGTTCTTAGGCATCTCATAGAAATACCACAGCCATGGTAACCACACACCACTCTATATTGTGGGACAGGTCACTGCACAGCCCCTTAGATCTAACTGGAGGGAAGGGACCCCCAGTGAGAAGCCATTAACAAAGGCAAAAGACATGTAAAACAAACAAAATAATCATGACAGAGAGAAGGCCAGCCGCCAGTCTGGCTCTGCAGTCCCCCTCCTGCTGCAGGCACCTCTAGACAATGTAAACAGTTAATTTGTTCACCTGCAGGCTCTGGGCAAACAGAGGCCTGGTCACACCTGAGTGGATAACTCGATTACCCCGTAATGCCAGCACGGTAATGTACACAAATTCTATTACACGGCAAACCTTGCTTTCGGGCATTTGAAATACCAATCGGGCCAGTGTCCACTCCCTTCTTTGCTTCCAATTTATTCTTGGTGTATTGGAGCTGCACCGAAATTGTGGAAGGGTGGTGCTGAGTTAGAGTCACAGGAGAAATCACTAGAACATCATGATCTCATCCAGCAGGGCCTACAAAGCCCTTAACGTCCTGCAAAGGGCTAGGTCTGAATTTAGTTATTGTTTAAAGGGACCTGATTCATTGGAATCTCTGGAAGACATCTGGAGTCAGACTTGGTCTGTTTCTTTTTTTTTTATTACATTTTATTTCATTGCTTTACATTTTATATTTTAATTACATTTTATTTATTTATTAAATTTTCATTCACTAATTTACTCTGTGTGTGTGCACCACAATGCACATGTGGAAGTCAGAGGACAACTTTCAGGAGTCGGTCCTCTCCTTCCACATCGTCTCTGGGACTGAACTCAGGTCTTTAGTCTTAGCAGCAAGTACCTTCACCTACTGAGCCATTTCGTCTGCCCCTTGGTCTTTTGTAAAGGAGCTCACAGCGTATGTCAAGCACAGACCCTTGGTATAAGTAGTACCAGTCATAGAATAAGAGAAACAGCAAATGTGATGTTCATAGCACAGTGGGTCTCTTCTTCCCCTCCATGGCGTTCATGTACTCAACAATTAAAGAGCAAATTATGCCTATTTCAAAACTGTATTTGTAGATATTGACGGGCTGCATAGAGAACGGCCTCTGTGATAAATTCTCTTAGGAAAATAAAACAGGTTGTCTTAGTCTGGCTGTATAATATGTGTGGCCTTTTTTGTTGGTTTGTTTACAGGATGATGATGAAGAATTCCCTCAAACTGTAGCCTGTGACTCCAGAAAATTCTTTTATGATAGGCAGGCAATAATCTATCCCTTAAAAAAAAAAAGCCCTGTTGCTTTACTGTCAACAATAGCATGTGTTAGCTGAGTCGAGGGCTGGCTTATGCTTGAAGAAGAGAATAAAGTTAGCTGGCCTTCGTGCAATTGAATTTGGGAGGTTGGCCTTATCAGCACCGGCTCAAACCAATTGAGCTAACAGGTTCTGACTCCTCCTCCCATAGGTAATTATGTTATCATCTCATTTATCTAGAAATGAAATAAAAATCTAGTTTACCTAGTTAGAATGTTTTCAATAGTATTATATGGTAATAAATTATGTACATAGTGTGACCTTTGTATATCGTAAGTTCTCAGAAAACATCAAATTTTGACTGGCATAATTTTAGTATTATATCTACTTCATTATATATATATTTAAATTTGCTTTAGTGTACCTTTAAATGTGAAAAAATGATTCCTGGGCTTAAATTTTTAATTAAAAAAATTCCCAAACAATTATACATTAAGGGGGATTTTGATCTGTGTAAGGAAAGCCATGTAATATACAGAGTGAGAGGTCTAATAACATGGGATTATTCTGGTTACGTTGAGTATACTAACAGGAGTGAAAACATAGCTTTGGACCCAAGCCCTATATTCTACATCTTTACCTTGCTCAGAATTCGGATGAGGTCACCCCGTTGGAAGGACAGTTCATCTGGCTGGTCACCATGGCAATCCCATAGGCCCTGGTAATAATCGGCATAGTCCACTGATCAAAGAGAAGAGAAAGCAAAGATAAAAGGAATCAGTTTGGCTGCAAATGGAAACCGAGGTTCTGATACAGCCTCCAGGAAACTTAAGATTCAGGGGGCCCCAGAAGACAAACATTCAGAGCAAAGGACTATGGGAGGACGAGACTGTTAACTCACATGAAATATTTACAGATCACCCCTAGTAGGAATGCTACTCAACAATATGGTAATAGATCTATTTATTAATAGAAGAAAAACCAGGCACATAATTTCTCAGTTGGGTTGCAAACAAGCAGCACAAAGATGTTTCCCACTAGATTTCTTGATCCAGGGCATCCAAACACCAGAGTGCATCTCTTCTTTATGCATCTGAAGGAACAGATCCTTCTGCCTGTCTATGAGAGAGGCTGAGTCAGCCAACATTCTTCTACGACGTCATGCCTCACATTTTGGCCTCCCTCCTCTGTTACCCAGGAGCTTCATCCCAGGTACTGTATGAGATAGTTACCAATAAATACTGAAACGAATAGCCCCGTCTTTAAGTGGAGCCATGGGGGTGTCTCATCCATTACAACTAAATTCTGGGTGGGCTGGGCTGGCCCTTTTCCAGCATCTCATTTGTAGACCCTGAACATGTCTGCCAAGATTTATCTGCAAGCCCCTGGGGAACAGAAACCAAGCTGATCTGCATTAAAAATGAAAGCAACTGAAGACACCAAACCAAGCTTTAGACAACACAGGAGAGATTTACAGGGCTCCTCAGCCAGACTAGATGGCAGTGATGCCACAGGACAGCCATCGATTCTTAACAATGAAGAATTCGTATTGATCCTCTTCTACCCGGAAAGGTTAAACACCATTGTACACAGTGGGTGAACATGTGGGGGTTTGAATGGCAGGAGAGCTAATGCCCACTGGACCAGGGATACTTGGAGTTTCTTAGAATCCTCCATACTAGACCTATGAGCCAAGCACCTGGCAAAAGTGAAATCTGATTGATGGGACTCAGGAGTCCTGAGATGTAGTTGAGAATCTGTGTGATTTTTAGCTAGGAGGCTGATGCAGGAGGATCATGGATTCCAAGCCAGCCTGGATTACACTGTGACACCCTGTCTTGAAATATGGAACAAAAAAATTTGGTGATTTCTAGGGACTCTGTCTCATCAATTCCTACTTGGTCTGAATTTGTTTGGATTCTCTCGTGAACACCCACAATTCTAAGGCTGTTTTTGACAGCAACAGATGGGGTGCAAATGGTCAGTGAGGCACCACAGAGGACCTGGCTGTACTTGCTCCCTCCCCAGTTTGTTCCTAACTTATGAATAATTCAAATAACAGAGGCACAGTGGAACAGATCCCTGTACGTCTTTGTAAAAGACTCTTATTAGGCATCTTAAAGTGCCAAAAAGCAGAGGAGAGACTGGCTCGTTTGGGTAAGAGCAGCTTGCAAACAGAAATAAAAATGTCAACCATAGAGACCTGGGTGTGTTTTCTTTACACAGAGACTTGTCTGTCTCTGCAGCAGACAATAGAGGGCAGCATACAAAGTAACTGCCACAGAAACCGGCTGCCATCGACTGAAGAACACATTGGGAAGAAAAATATATTGGGAGAAGAAACGCTAACTGTTGAAAAGAGAACGCATATATTTTGGGGGGACATCATTGCATGAAATGATAGAGAAATATCAACCTTAAAAAGTGATGGTGGTTTCCCCAGAGGCTATGTTATACATTCTCAGTTGTAAGGGAGTTTATAAATCATCCCGAGACTTTGGCTAGGTCTAAAAATGAGAAGCCACTTGACATCGATATTCTTTGTGAATTTGTAGATGGCAGAGGAAAAAAAATTGTTTTATAAAAAACAGATTTCAAAACCCCAATTTGGCTATTTATGAAAGGTAGGAAGACTGGCAGAGCAGCCTTGGCATTCTCTGACTTAGTGCATAGTCATTTTGAGTTTTTTTTTTTTTTTTTTTGTGGTTTTTCGAGACAGGGTTTCTCTGTGTAGTCCTGGCTGTCTTGGAACTCACTCTGTAGACCAGGCTAGCCTCGAACTCTTGAACTCAGAAATCTGCCTGCCTCTGCCTCCCAAGTGCTGGGATTAAAGGCGTGCGCCACCACCGCCTGGCCACTTTGAATTTCTGATCCCCACAGTGTGCTTGGGTGTGAGACAGCTCCTAAGGTACCTTTTGGATAAATATGAGATTCCTGCCACACCTTGATAATGGTGGAGGAGACCACGTGGGGAAAGACCTAAGCTAAAGATACATTACAAACCAGACTCAGTGCTCCACACCTATAATTCCAGCAATCAGAAGGTTCAGGCTCATGATTGCTTTGAGTTTGAGGCCAACTGCACTACAAGGTAAGTTCAAGACTAGCCTGGGCTATGTGGTGAGAGAGACTTTGTCTCAAAAAACATGGAGCCGGGGTGCAGGGAGACAGGCAGACAAGAAGATAGGGAGATATCAACTATAGACCTGAGCTTTCTAAGACACAGAAAAAGAATACAGACAAAGAATACAGAAAGGCCTTCGGAGTTTGGGAACCCAGGAGACAGCCCAGGCCACACTTAAGGACCATGACAAACAGCTCTGAGCAGTTAAGCAGAATGATAAGGCTAAAACTGGGGAACACAGTCAACCTGCTGCCCACAGAGAATTTTTGTATTAAGGAGACCAACGGGGGAGTCATTCTTTAGCTGGATAAGATTGGACCCAGATGGTACAAGGTCCTTGTTTAACTTATGAGAGTCATATTTATGCATATGTGTACAGGAAACTTCATGAATCCATTCCTTGGCATCCATCAGGCCTGTGCATAACAATTAACTAAACACCAGGGACTGTGCTAGATACCGGGGATTCCGAACCGGTCATATGCAGTCCCTGCTCTCAAGGCTACCCTCTAGTTAGGGAGGTGCTGTGGACCAGAGTTATTATACCAGTATTCAGGACTGAGGAGGTTGAGGAAACTTAGTAGAGAGTCTTAGTGCTCAGGGGAGGATTCTTTGAAGTTTCAGCTGTCTGCATAAGCCTGAGCTGCCGGGCATCACAGAGAGATCTTAAAGTTGGGAGGAGGAGAGACTGAGCAATACTTCATTCCTGAAGCTTGGCCTTAGGAAGGGCCTGGAGGTCTGGAGGCCTGCACCGTGAGTTTCAGCTGTGCCCTAAACCAGGCTTGCTCATCTTCAGACAGGAGGACAAGGGCAGATACTGTTCCCATAGGGCAGTGAAAGGAGTTAGGAGCCCGAGAGCAAGGTTTTCTCTGTGGACTAGATTTTGGCTCAGTTAGGTTTCCACCACACTGGCAACAGCCTGAGTCAGAAATGATGCAATCTTCTGACCAGTTAATTAATTCAAAACATCCTCATTCTCATTTTGAGGACATTATTCCATCTAATTATTTTTTTCCTAGTCTGTCCATTTGGAATGAAAGACAAAAGAACGAACGCTTAATGCCAGCATTTCTCAACGTCTCTCAAAAAAAAAAAAGTAACTCTACACTAAATAAAGCCTGGTAATTCAAAAGCAAAAGCTCTAATATATTCAGCATAAAACAGACAGAGGACCTAGAGCAATAATGACAACACTAATAACTAAAACAGTTATAACAATTAACAACAATTACAATGATAGGAAGCTAATGGCTATGATCACTGCATTTAAATTGCAAGCAGAGCTGAGAAGGAGTGTTTCTAGAGGAAATGGGGGTGGGGTGGGGTGGGAGTAGGAGTGTCTTATTCTTTCTAATCCTATGTGAGAGGAACCAAAGCTTCGAGCGAGCAAAGTATCACAAAGACGAGCAACTGACAAGAGTTGTTTTTCCCTCTTCCAGGTGGTCACTAGAAATCCTATGTCATTCCACACCAGGTTCTTTGTGACCAGGATAGGCATTTTTCCTTTTAAGAAGTCCAGCCTGGTGTTACTGGTGACAGAGTCAATGGAGGCACCTAGTAAAAGGACCAGGATACCTATTTAGCTTTCCTTGTCTTCAGGGACAACAGAAGATGACTGTTCTCCCAGAGCTTAGTTGTTACGGGGCATTGGGTAGCTTCAGAGTTCGAGCTGTAACCGGGGAGAGGAGGCTGAAGAAGGTCAATGTGCTGTTTACATTTTCTTGATGAGTAAAGGGGCCGGGTCAATGAGGTTTGGCATTAGGCACAGCTGTTTAAATTGGGGACACCAGACAAAGCCTTGAAAACAAACCTACCACAGTAGGGCCCAGTGAGAGTTGGACCAACTCTGTAAACAGTGGTTTGGAATGCTCTAGTCTAAGCCAAGTCAGGAGAGGCCGCCATGGTAAGTACACTCAAAGCAGATACCCACTGCCACTTTATTAACAGTTTCAGAAATATGAAGAAACTTGCCAGGTTCCACTCACTGTGACATCAGAGCAGGAAGAATATTTTTTGCTCATTTTCCATACCATTTGCTTATGTTCAAGCCCATTTCATCTTGAGTTATGAAATTACTATGCCCCTTAATTTTGTAAGTATGATTTATGAATGGAGAACAATCACAGGTCGTGATTCTCACCTCATCAGTTCCTTTTATTGGGTTAAAATGTTAGCGGGTGACGCTCAACTCAGGGTTGGTCCTGGAAAAACAGAGGACAAGAGCTACAGGAGCCTGTGTTTTCCATTTGGTTTGGTATAAGAGTTTTCTATCGGCGGGCACCACAGTGGGCCAGCAGAGGGTCTCCAGGATGGAAAGCCTATGAAAGACCGCTCTTCCGCTCTCCTAACATGACTCGATGTTTGTAAGACCAAGCCTGGTTTGCTCACAGAGACAGACAGAGACAGAGAAACGAACAGAGACACACAGAGAGACAGAGAAAGACACACACAGAGACAAACAGAAGGACAGAGAGACACAGATAAAGACACAGAGAGAGACACAAGAGAGAGACAGAGACACACAAAGCCACACAGAGACAGAGAAACGAACAGAGACACACAGAGAGACACACAGAGAAAAACAAATAGAGACACACAGAGAGACACACAGACAGACAGGACAGAGAGACACACAGAGACAAAGACAGAGAGAGACACACACATAGAGACAGAGACACACACAGAGATAGAGAGACAGATACACAAAAAGGGACAGACACAGATAAACAGAAACACAGAGACAGAAAGAGACATAGAGAAAAACACAGAGAGACAGAGAGTGGGGGTGGGAAGGAAGATCTATTCCAAGACCTTTGGCTAGCAACTTTATGTGTCTAAGGATGACTTGTCTCTATGGCATGGCACACCCAAGCAAAGGAAAATTTTATACCAACAGCTCACAGTGAGTCTTGCTTTGGGCTACCCAGAAGTTTCTCGCAGCAAAGCAGGAAAATATGATCTCACCATAAAGACCTTCAGTGTTAGATCCACTGTGGGACTGCCAAACTGGAATTTAGAGAGAATCTGAGGTGTTGAAGAGTCACTCATTAAAGTAACCATGTTACTAACAGTCACGCTGTAAAGCGAGCTCTTTATAGATTGGACAATCAATACTACAAGGCTGTGATAGATTTTCTAGGTAACAGAATAAAATAAAAGAAATTGCATCTTACAGGGTCATTAACACTCAATAAGGATAAACTGAATTCTGTTCCTCTCTCCCTCTTCGGATAAGATCTGGAGGTGGGCTTGAAAAATGTTGGCAGTTCTGTCAGAGAAAGTGCAGCATCAAGTGACAGGGTCTAGAGAAGAGTCCTAGATGCATCAGCCACAGCACCTTGGGAGGAAAGGCAGCCAGGACAGGCCTTTCCCTTGCAAACACATAACACCTGAGAAAAATGAAAAGACACGCAAATGTACATTGCTTTTCTATGACCTAAGAATTTACTCTGTGCCAGCCTTTTAAATGCCTTCATTCAGGCTGTTGGCCCTTCCCCCAGATCTCTATATTTTGTTGCTATAAAACTAAGAGATGACATTGGGAAGTTACATATGTGTTGCAGTTTCTACAGCTCCTTTGGAGAAAAGGCACCGTGTAAATTCAATAAATAAATAAGTAAACACAAATAATAAAAATCACTGCCTCGGATTCTGCAGAGAGAGCGAAAAGTCCTCCTGTGCTTTAATCAGCGAGTCACCAATCATTATACGTGGTGGGAAGTACAAGCCTCGGGAACATAGTTAGAGCTAGCCTCACGTTAACGACACCTATTTGGGAGGCAGGATGTATGAGCAAGCCTCGGGAACATAGTTAGAGCTAGCCTCACGTTAACGACACCTATTTGGGAGGCAGGATGTATGAGGAACAAAAGACTTCTTTTTTTAAAAAAAAATCCTAATTGAATTATACCTGTTGGGATAGCTAAAAAAATAAATCTCCTTGCACCTCCCAGATAGAACCTGATGGGGAGGGGGAGGCAGGAGAAAATGAGAGGAGGGAGGAGTCTGGAGGGAAATCGAGACTGTGCCAGGATGCTGACACTTCCTGGGGTTTAATAGTGTTGGCCACAGAAAGCTTCTAGTTATCCCACCCAAGGTGTCCATGATGAGGGAGTGTCTTCCTATGCTGTTGATGGAAGTTGGTAGAGAAAAGCCTTATTTGGGACATGCTAGGTCAGAACACATTTTCTGTTGGGATTTTGTATGGCAAGTAGAAACAATAGAAATTAGGTTTCAGGGCTGGAGAGAGAGCACAGCCATTAAAGGCTAAGGCTCACAATCAGAACTTCAGACATTCTGTCTTTTAGAGGACTTAATTTCATGGGCTAATCATTACGAGCTAACATCCTCGAAGCGAACGCATCCCGAGTGCTTTCCCTTCTGCTTTGGTATCATGACCCCTGTGTTCCCTCTTCCCAGGGAGAAGTTGGATCTTTGCAAACCCGAGTCCTTCGCTAATCCTTTAAGAGTCATTTCCTGCAGGGATGGGGAAGATGGCTCGGCGAGGAAAAGCACTAGTCTAGCCAGCATGAAGACCTAGGTCTTAATCACCAAGAGTCCTTCTAGAAGCCAGGAGAGGTTACACATGGCTGTGATCCCAGGGCTTCCATAGCAAGATGAGAGACAAGAGACTAAAGAATCCTGGAAAGCAGGTCATGGGCCAGCAGGTCAGGCAAACGGTGCAGGGCCAAAACAACAAAAAGACTCTGCCCACGCCACACAAAGTAGAAGGCTAAGACCAAGAAAGACCAAGACCAGACAGAGATCGTCCTCTCTCTCATGCATGCTCGCATGCTCGCACACAAGCAAGCACGCAAGCACGCAAGCACGCACGCACGCACGTACGCACGCACGCACTTGCCCTTATTTCTTGCAGCAACTGGAAAGGGAAAAGAGGACTTACTAGATGACTATGAGTGAGAAGAAAAGTCAAAAGCAAAGGAAGGAGGGAGGGAGGCAAGAAGAGAATGAGCAAAAGGCCAGAGAAACCGAGAGCAGGGATGGAAACCGGGAAAGAACTCCTAAGCTTACGAATTTCATAGACTCGAAGGAAAAAAAATCTGCTCATATCTAAATCACTCTCGAATCCGACTCTGCTGATAGAATGAATGTCCTTGAGGTGGCCCAAGGAACGAGCAACATTCCTTCACTGACAATGAAGGAGTGAGTCCTTAGTCCACTTAGGGAGACTCCCAAGCACTTGTGACCTTAGGAGGGATGGGCTCACTAAGAGCCTGAAGCATGCCTAACAGTCAGGGATGAATAAGATGTAATTTTGTATTCAACAAACCTGTTACATATTCATTTCCAAATGTGCCTGGAATCAAACCAGCCCATCAGAGGTCAGCATCCCTCCCGTTCTATCCTTCACCCCGGGCTCACTTTTTAGATCTGACACATTTCTATTCCCCTCTCGACTCGCAATCTCCGGGCCTCTCAGAGAGGAGACATTTCCATTCTCAATCCTCTGCTCTCCGATGAGACAATTCTATTTTCACGGCACTGATTTAAGAAATACTGATAGGAAAAAAAAATACCTGGTTTGGCTTCCTACCTTCTGAAGACAAATCTTGGCTGTGCTAGGACATCGGTTAAAGTGATTGGGTGTCTGCTTTTAAAGTTAAGGCACTTCTCTATCCAGTCACTATATTTTGGGCTTTTGGGGTCATGTACCAGGACCAGTAATGATAGTGTGTTCTCAAACCGGAAGCCCCATTGTTCCGCCCAGTGGTGTGGACCCTGTCTTATACCTCGTCGCTGATGAACGCCACACGCATCCTCTTCTAGACCATCTTCATCTGAGGGGACAAACGATCAGGATTAGCATCAATGTGTGTGGGGTGTCCGTCTTTGTGCTCTTTCTTTTGAGGGTGTCACTTTTCTCTGAGCTAGCTCACTGACCCCCCTCTTTTTTCTTGTGTTTCAAAGCAGGGCTTTGCTATGGAGCCCAGGCTGGCTTTGGACTCATGATCCGGCTACCTTAGCCTCTCACGAGATGGGATTACAGGACTGTGCTATCATGTCAAGCTAAAACTCTCTCTTTTAAGGGAAGTTTAGTTAACACATTTTCTTCTTCTTTTTTTCCTCCCTTCAATTATCTATCACCTTCGAATGGGCCTCCTTTCCTTCCCCTTCTATTCACTGCTGGTTTTGAAATATTCTCAAGCACATGCTGTATACAGGGGGCTGCACTGGGAGCAGGGATATGTCAACAGGCGAGCATGCCAAGGTTCCTGCCTTGGTGGAACTTCCAACCCAATTCCAATTGGATCACCCAGGGGCTTTTCATTAGACCCGATTCTTTTCCTCAGTCCTCACTTCTCTTTGTGGAATTCTTGCTCGAATTTATTATCTCCAGGCAGACATCTTGGTTCTAGTCATCCAGAGTTAGTGTGTGTGAGTTAGTGTGTGTGTGTGCACGCATACGCGTGTGTGATTGGAAGTGGGTTTTAAACCTTCTGTGATAAATTAGTTTTTAACATACCCATTTTTGTTCAGCTGTTTCAGAGGCTGGTCATGAACATAGTTTTATGTTCCTAGTACTTGAGGCCTGTAGTTATTTTTATTTTTATTCTTTTACTGTTTTATTCAGCCTGCCTTGTTCATTAGAGTATAGGCTCCTGAGGGCAGATGGAATGGTCTTTTAATTAATTGCCGTGGATTCACAATGGGTTCTAAGTCAACGCTAGTGTCTAACTCCAGTCAAGTGTTTATATGGCCAAAGTCACAACGTGATTGGCCTGGATTTCTTACCCTCATTAACCTGTTTCATCTCAGGCTTCATACTATGTGATATAATGGGAACTGGATCTTTATTAAGAAAGTATGAGAATTAGAGCCACAGTTAATAATCCTGTTTTAGGAGATAGAATTATAATGCATGCGTACATAGATATGGGGCAGAAATAGGCTCACTGGTCTTCATAAACTAGCCCACCTCTCTTTTTCTCTTAGACACACAGTCAGATAGACAGACAGACACACACACACACAGCAGATAGGGCACAGTGAGCCGTGTTTTGAGAGCCAGTTACTCAGTTTTTCCTGAGCACACTGGATTTTCCTCTTCCTAGGTTTTATTTCACACACTCGCCTTGCTTCTCCACACATGGAATCTTTGAGGAGATGGCCAGGGGACAGTCTCCCTCTAGCTTTTTTAAGAATGTCAAATTTAAGCAAGTCAATCCTAAGGTCAAAGGGAAGAAGAAACAGCACAAAATGTGTTAGGCTACCACAGAGCATTAAAAATACCTGAGTTTAGAATGGGTTATGGTGGCGCTCACCTTTGATCCCACTTAGAAGGTGGGTCCGAGGCTAGCCTGGGCTTATGTGTAAGACCTTGTCTCAAACAAAGAAACACAAACCACTCCTTGATTTTATGTTTATAAAAATGATACTGTCCTCTGAAAAATAAAAATTAAGAATTTAACATTCTGGAGAAATAACTCACCTGTTATGGAGATTAAAGATACGTATTCACATGCTTGCCCTACAGTCCTGTAGAAAAGGGACCCCTTTAAAAAAACATTTTTAAAACTATCTTATGTGTATCAATATTTCACCTGTATACATGTACATGTACTACATGCGTGCTGGGTGCTTGCAGAAGAGGATATTGGATCCCCTTGGACAAGAGTTACAGACATTTGTGAGTGGCCATGTGGGTGCTGGGACTTGAACTCTGGTCCTCTGGAGAAGCAGTCAGTGCTAACTTCTGAGCCAGCTCTCCAGCTCTTTGAAGGATTCTTATTTCTGTGTAGAGTCCAGCAGTAAGGGCTTTCCCTGTCACCACCTGTACAGCTCCCCAACCCCACCTCAAGAACAAAGACATGAAGTAAGGGAGGTGTGACGTCAAATGTAGGGAACAGGGCACATAGAAACAAATCCCATTATTTTCACACCGTCTCTTCCATGCTCTCTTCTGCTTCTTTCTTCTGCTATGATGCTTTTCCTTTTTGCTATGGGGCTAATTTTTTAGGACTGACAATATTACAGTGTGAGTTGGTGCATCCTCTTTGTAGAGATGCCCAATAATTTGGGCAGCAATCGGCTGTTTTCCTGGTATCAGACAACTCAATCACAAGGACCAATAATGTGCTGTGCTTAGGCACTTTGCAGAGAGCGTTTATTCTACCTCTGCTGTCCGTGTGCAGCTGTCTCTTCCTCCCAAGTCTAATCAATGTAAATTGGGTCAGATCTCCGCTGTGAATTACAAATTGGATCCGAAGTTGGAGGGTCACCGTGCCTGCTACTCCACCTCCTTCCCACCGCCATTAGATGGGAAGCTACACCAAAGATCTTTTCTAAATAAATCAGACTTTATTGTAAAACTCGGCCACTGACGAGACATAACCTCATTAGCATTGATTTTAAAATAAATTATTGAAAGTGGCCTGCCTGCTCTTTGCATTTGTAAAAAAGGAGAATGTAAATGTATTTGCAATGATAAAAATGAAAACTAAAACCTGACTCCTTTATCCTTTCAGGCAATAGCACTTAATCTAGTCATGATAAAAAAAAAATGGAAAAAATAGAAATGTGCATTATTCAGTCTCAGAACAGACTCTCTGATTTCCACTGTAACTTTGGAGTCACCTAGAAAGAAAGAAAAATGTTGGCCATTAAGTATGTGTATTATTTGCCACTGTTACCAGGCCTTACAGGGATGGATGTGAACGGGAAGCTCCGATCCCCCACTTCTGTTCTATCTGCCTTGTCTTCTGGCGGCTGAAACTGGCCTTCCATTAAGAAGCCTTCTTACTGCTTGGTGTGGGCTGTGTCTCAGGGGTCACTGCAGGACTGAGGCTGAGTCCTTCACACAGTGGAGGACTGAAGATGGGGGTCACACAGTAGAAGAAGCCCCTTCTACAGCTGGTTAATGTTGAGCAATGCTCTCGGTACCTTCTTAGACTGAGAGAGTTTGATACAATTGATTTTGGACCCTTCTGTGAAACCAAACTGGCATCTCACAAGGTCCAAAGTCAAGACAGTTGCCATGTAACCGAAATTGTTTTTTTAAAAAAAGGCTTTCTGCTTAAAAATACAGGTGGGTTAAGGAGTCAAATTTCTTGTTTTTTGTTACTGTGTAAAAAGAAGCTTTATTTTTACTTATTAAGTGTGTGTGTGTGTGTGTGTGTGTACATACATATATGCTCACATGTATCAGGGTGTATGTCAGAAGTCAGAGGATAACTTGGGAGAGTTGCTTCTCTCCTCCTACCATGTGGGTCATATGGAAAGCATCTTTACCTACTGAGGCATCTTGTTGGCCTAAGGTTTTCATTTTAAAAGATCATTTTGAAAAAAAAATATTTCTTTAGGTTAAAGAGCTCATTGGACCTCTTTATAAGAAGATTCTTAGGCATTCTGGCATCACATCCATGGAAATACATCTTTATTTAAGAGAGAATTAAAATTTATGTGCTAGCTCAACTTTAAACAGTAATAGATTATAATGGTCCTGGCTCCTAACGGGGCATATGGGACCCCAATCTCACACAGGCTTTAAACAAATTAACCTCTGAAGATTACTGCCCACTTATTACATTAAATGCTCTACTTGATCCCCAAATATCTCATCTCAGTTGGGAAAACAGTTGAAGAAGATTCTGTTAAGTGTGTGAACATGTGAGGAAACCATGGGGCATCACAAATGAGCATCAGTATCCGGAGAGTCGATTTCAATCAACATTCTTGGCACAGTGTCAGGGACACTAATGAGAGGCTGAGCGGAACAGGACACTGAATCCACCTAGGAGGGACAGTGAGGTGCTAGCTGCTTCTGACACCAGAATCCTTTCTGAAGTGTGGCTCTGGCACCTACCCCTGGCATTCATGAAACTGATACCAGAAAGAATAACAGGAGAAAAAAATTGATTACGTTAAAAGGAGGGAAAAGCAGTTTCCCCAACAGTGACAACAGCTTTAAGGAAATGGCTAATGTATTAATGTGCAGCCAGATGTCAAGGTGCTCTGGTGACAGATGCAAGAGGAATACAGGGAGGAGACTTGATATGTAAGGGGACCATCCAGAAGAATAGGAATGAACCACTCCTTGGCATGCCCAGACAAGCCATAGATGCCTGTATGCTGTAGCATCTCTCTAGACAACAATAAAACACATAGCAGGAGGCTAAGAACACATCTCTTCTCTGTGTATTGGGTAATCTCAACTGTTACCTCCCAACACGTCCATCCTATCTCTATGGTATGGCTGATCTATAAGACATCAAGCTCAGTTTGTGCTAATACCAACAGTTGGAATGTACAGAATTTAATTCTACAAATAATAAACGAGTACCTACTAACTGGGGAGAAAGACAAGACTACAAATCAGCATGGTCAGAGGTAGAGCTTAATTGCAGTGGCATCTGAGAAGATGTCACATCTGAGGACACCTCTGACAGAATGTGCAGCACTTCACAGGCAGAGACCAGAGGAGCATGCTAGGTAGAAGACATAGTTAGCATAGATCCAGCTGGCCCCCATGGCTGGCAGTTGCTCAGAATGTGAGGTAATAGACAGACAGACAGACAGACAGACAGACAAGATAGAGCAACCAGGGATGAGGAAGAAAAGAGGCCAAGAGACTAGAAAGAGGCTGGGGACCATACTGACTCTTGTTCATATATTTTGTGTTTTGGGCTTGGGTTTGTTTTGCATTTTCTTTCTTTAGATCTTTAACTATCACTGTTCCTTCTTCCTATGTGTCTGGACAACTATTCAGGGGGAAAGATGATCCTACAGAATGTTGTTTCTATTTGTCTCTAATTAAAAAAAAGAGAACTAGTTATATGCTTTATTATAAAGCAGTTTGGCTTCTGGGTCTGAAATAACCTCTGGGGCAGTGTTACTGCTCCCTAATGGTCTCAGATGCCTTACTGGCTTCTACCTTTGAGGCCCTAGACAATGCAGGACCTGATAAAAGATGTCTTATATGGAATTTTGAATCTAGGACTGTGCTCATCTGCAGAATAACTTCAAAAAAGATGTGAAAATGTTTAGAAAAATGTTTCTTTTTAAAGATTTATTTTATTATATGTGTGTGTGTGTGTGTGTGTGTGTGTGTGTGTGGTGTGTGTGTGTGTGTGTGTGTATGTGTGTGTGATGTGTACAGCATGCAGAGGTTTCTATGGTGGCCAGAAGAAGGTATCTAGTCCTCTGGAGCTGGAGTTGTGAGCTGTCCAAGGTGGGTGCTGGGAACTGAACCCTGGCCCTATGGAAGAGCAAGTGCTCTTAACCACTGAGCTACCTCTCAGGTCCTAAACCTCTTATTTTAACATCTGGCTTCATACTGCATTTAGGCCATTCTCTGAAGTTTAATCTACTAGAAATGAAATCCTAAAACTCAAGGGCCCTCATATCCTCAACAGGAATCTCAGAATCCTAGTGGATACCGACTTTGAGGCCATATTTTCCAGGACTAACTTTAAAAAAAAAAGATTTTATTATTTATTATGTATACAGCATTCTGCCTGCATGTGTGCCTGCAGGCCAGAAGAGGGCCCCGGATCTCATTACAGATGGTTATGAGCGACTATGTGGTTGCTGGGGACTGAATACAGGACCTCTGGAAGATCAGCTAGTGTTCTTAACCTCTGAGCCATCTCTCCACCTCCCAACCCTGCACATCCCTCTCTTTCTATTTATGTATTTTATGTATATGGGTGCTTTGTCTACATGTATGTCTGTACACCAGAAGAGGGCATCAGATTCTATTATAGACTCTGGTGAGGCACTCTCTGGGTGGGTACAAGGAGATGAACTCAAGACCTCTAGAAGAGCAGCCAGTGTCCTTAACAGCTGAGTCATTTCTCCAGCCTAGACTAACTTTTTTTTCTGTGGTCTGGCTGAAAACCTTGAGTGCTCTGGCTTCCCTCTTGCGGACAAGAGTGCTAGCCATACCATAAACGCTAATTACCTCATGACTAAAGGGATATCACACATTAAATTTGATGACCCATATATTATTTTGGTTAGGAGAACTTTTTTTATTGACTTGGTATATTTTGCATATTCTTTTCAGTCTTCTAGATGCCTGTTTATATTACCCTTGGGTTGGGGAAGCCTCACATGCATGGGTTTCCCCATAGGCACAGCGAGGGCTCCCATAGACCCCACCCCAAAAAGCAGGACCAGCATGCCTGCCAACACTAAACACCCTTCACAAAGCATGCTCACCTGTTATAATGAAATGGACGCTAGAGATTCAAGCCATTTGACTACTGGTGAACGTGCAGTGCTTGAACAATCCAGTGTTACTATTGGCTGTCCCTCCACCTGGCACCTAGCCTCTTGGTTTAAAACAGGACTGGAGCAGAAGGTATTCTCCACGTTCCATCTGTTCAGGATTTTTGGGTTCACGCCTGCTTCACCCACATAGCCGCAAGTGCCTAGCTGGACTGTCTTGGGTCTGGCTGGTGAGGGTGGGACCTAGCCATCCCCCAACTCTCTGAGGAAGTAATATTTCCTATAAAACGGCACCAGGTCCACACTACGGTTCCATGTGGAGTGTCTCTCTACCCGTGCTCCGTGCTAAGTGCTGTTCTCACATGCTGTTTTTCAGTAGGTAGTGGCTGGCATGCAGGGGCCTTGGGTGGTGGGGCTGGAGGGAGGATGATGCTGGTCCCCTCACATTCCTTCTCTGTTCCTTTAGGACTGTGGTGTGGCACATGCAGAGCACACACAGCAATTTCAGAAGCACCAATGGTGGGGTGCTAGAATGCTTGGATGATGGAGACATGTGGCTAAATACTCACGTGATAATGAAATGACTATATACCTCCCCGCCCCATGCTGTCTGTAAGAACTGTGCTGGATATCGGCTTTTGTTCACTGGATGCACAGACAAGGTAGCTGCTGTCCCTCTAACCTGTGGACAGAGATCCCACGTTTTCTAAAGTGTGGCTCCCTCAAATTTCTGTGGGCCAATTTCTTGTGGGCACAGGGTTAGCTGTTTGAGGAGGCTGACTCAACTCCATGCCCCTGGGTCCACTCTTGTAGATAACCAGTGGGAGGTTTGGAGGAGTTCCCAAGACCTCAGCTGTGCGTAGGGGTGTAGGAGGCGGATGAACTTGGTCACTCAGAGGATGGTGGTATATTCCTTGCTTCTGACCCTGAGTTAGGGGGTGGCCTCAAACCCATCCTGTTTTCTCTTTCCCTCCACTCCCCATCCCGGAGCATCAGTCTCCTCCTCCCTGGCTTCTTTGGGCATCATACACTTTTTCTTTGCATCCCAGAAGGCACAGTGACTTGGGGGAGATGCTCCCCAGAACATTCTTCCAATAGTTGGAACCTAAGGTGGAACCTCCCTCGGATCTTTCCCTGAACCTGGGCTGGCGTGAGCTCTCTAGGAAGATTCTGGCCAAGTGTAGCTCCTTTTAGGGAGTGTGGTGAATTAGATCCGTTTCTGCACCCTGCTGTTGCAATGGCACAGGCTGTGGAGGAAGATTCTCAGAGGAGCTCTGTTTTAATGTAGCAATTTGATTCAATTTTCCACTCTATAAAATTACCCATCACTGCTCGTTGCTTCCTAACAGACACCTTCACTCTTAATTTAACAATCCTATCGAATTCTGCCAGGGAAATTGGAAAAATTTATCACCTGTGAAATTTTATTTTCCTTTGGTTGTATCTGTTTTTGTAAAACTTCATTAACGACGATGACTTGCTGAGGAAATTATCATTTTTTTTTAACTTCAGACACAAGAAATGGCTCGACCTCAACCAAGATATCATTTGCATAATAAAACACAACAACAACAACCAAAAAGGCTGGGGAAGTGGAGTCTGGCAGAGGCTGGAGGACCGAGGGGAAGGACTGAACTCTCGGTGGGGCTGTGTGGACACAGACTTGCAACTTAACTCAGAGAGCAATGACGTGGCTTCTTTCTGAGGCAAGAGACAAATAGGGAATGCCTACTTAAGAGGGCTCGGCCCTCCTCTTAGGGAGCCTTGAAATGCAGTTATTTACTGATGATGCTTTTAGCAAGGGGCCCTGTCTTCAGGGGCCTTAGTGTTGGATTCACCTTAGTTCCCAGGTTCATCTGAGATGCAGGTTTAAATTGCTATAAATTTTGGCTTAATTTGAATTTCTTAGCAGAGTACTAAACTCCTGGCAAGTTTCCACAGGAGCACTTCCTGAACGGACTGGAAGATTCAACTTTCCCATTGTCTAAATACCTCGCAATTAAAAGGCTCAGGCTTTGGTTTTCCAGTCTGACCCCCACTGTGTTCTGTACTGCTCACCAGCTGCTGGTTCCCCACCAGAAGTGGCTCTGCGGGAGCAGTGATGACTTTGCATTTTCTGAGATGCTAGAGAGCCTGCCTTCTGAAGGAGAGGGCTCCAGAGTCAGCCTGTCCTAGCAGGGGGAGAGGGGAAGCAGAGTAGGTTTATTCTTAGGAGATGAGAGTTGACTCAGGGCGATAATGAGTTGTGTTCTATCGGAATTTTACTGTATCACTAAAATGGTTTGTTGGCATCTGCACAATCCAGACTTTGGAACTCCTCTCTACCTTTGAGACAATGCTTTGTCCTTCTCCGGATTCTACAGAAAAATAAGCCAGCGCTAGACAGAGTTATGAGAGACGACCTCCAAACTCACAGTAAGCCAATGGAAACCAGAGGGAGTGGTCTTAGCCTTTAACCTTCGTAAGTGACGTCACATCACGTGGTACAGCTGAAAGAGGATTTCATCTTGTTCCCAGAACACCGTAGAGCCACAGGGCTTCCTACACCATCTCTTTCAGACAGTGAAGTTTAGGTGGGGATATCTTTGGGGGCTGTTTCATTCTTCCACTAGGTCAAGAGTTTTTGCAAGTAGCCGGAGGTGGGTAGTTAGCCGATGAAGTATCTCACCTGGTAGGACTTCATAAATGTCCTCTTCTTTGTCTGTAGGTTCAGGCAAGGCTGCGGCTCTGCACTGGGAACCAGACCTTGGGGAGTCAAAGCTATCGATGTCATTGTACATTTCTTCCTCTTCTTTCTTTTCTTCCTCCTCTTCCTCCTCCTCCTCTTCAAAGGGAATGGTTAAGGAGCTAAGATCTGCCGCCGAAGCAAAGATAAGAATGAGTAAAGATAGAAAAAAGAGAAGAAGGCTGGGAAAGGAGGAGGTAAGGGAGGAGGGATGAGAATAAAACATGTCAGGAGAAAATGAAACACTAGGTTAAGGGCTGTTATTTCTAATGCGGGCCTCGGTGGCAGGAAATCTACAGAAAAGGCCAGCCCAGCACTGCATCAGATTTAACCCACCAACATAAATCCTCCCTTGGCAATAAAACGTGGTCAGGATGAAGCAGCCCTGAAAAGTATGGGTGTGTGAATGAAAACGCAAGGTGAAGGGAAGAAAATAGGCCAGACGAGGCACTGCCTGGGTGCCATGCTCTGCTCACCAAGCAGAAAACCGGATGGGTGAGTGATGGCTCTAAGTTGGCTAGGGTGACAGAGACAGGGCAATATGGCGGGAGTCTGAGCTCTCAGCCGCTCATCTCCCGGTGGTCTCACTGTGGAATTCACACAAATTTGTTTGTGGAGAGGGAAGAAAAAAATGGGAAAAAGCAGCAGAAGGAAAGAAATGGGGACATGGGAAAACACAACAGTGGTGTGACCGGACGGAATGGCCAAACAGCAGTTACTACGTCCTTTTACGGCCTGGCTGACCTTAAAGTGGGTCACTGAGGAGAGAGTGTTGAGCCATTAGCACTGGCGAGCAAGCACCAGGGCGGGGAGAAAGATTGGTTTCAATTCTGGTAGGGGGCTGGGAACTTGATCTCTGCCTTCAGCTAGCTCCCAGAAACCCTCACTGAGGGGCCTCTGCAAGGACCGGTGAGCACACTGAGCATACTCTGGGGAAAGGAAGGATGGAGAGACAGGAACAGCTCATTTCAAAACACAATAAAACTGTTTGGCTTGATTAGGCTTTTAATAAAGATTTCCCAACAAATTTCATCTGAATTCTGGCGCCTTCATAGGAGGAAAGGATCAAAGGCACATTTGCGGCTTAAACCATATGTTATTATTTTGTTTGTTTTAAAATAAAATGGAATGAATAATTTCTTCAATGTGAGATTCTGAAAGTACCACAGGGTACAGCTCAATAAAGCTGCTTTGAGTTTTATTGAGGTTTACACACTTAGGGGTATATTACACGCATAAATCCTGGGCACCTAGATGAGAGTGTACCCTGTAGCCTCACCATCAACGCTTGTGTCTGCCTAGTTCCAGCCTATTATACGTGATGCTGCTGGTGCACGCAGTAGTTTGTTTTTGTGATAGCAGAGGTAAGACTGAGGAAAAGAGGCAATTCTTGTAATTAAGGCTGGGGCGCTTTCTTCTTTTTATCCACCATAAAATCTTACAGCGGAATAATAAACCGTGATGAGAAAGCTTGGTGTTTTTAGGTGGATGTGTTTCTCCTTGAGTCATGGGCCATGTATGGAGCTGTTGTTCTTGCATCTTACTGAGGCAGGGTCCTGACATGATGGTGTATGAAGGTCCTCTTAGGCCAAAGCTACCTGCTTGGCTACTCTCAGGGGGATGGCTTCCTGGGCCACTGTGGCTGCTGCAGGCTGGCCAGCAGAGGGCACTCTAAGAACAGCCGTTTGACCTCTTCAGGCAGGGCCATCCCAAGGCAAGGTATATTTTATTGTGGCTTGGGAAACTACCACTTATTTTTAATGTCCAGTGTCCCTGACAGCCACCTAGATGAGTTTTAAAACTCAACTTTTAAACAAAAAGGAAACAATAAAAGAGGAGAGGAAGGACTTGGATCTCAATGACATGATGGCTATTATGAATTAATTATCTTTCCAGGATAAAAGGGGTGGGGTGGGGGAGGACAGGGACCTGAGCTAAGCAGCTTTCTGAACCTCTCCCAAATGATGATTAGTGGCTTGTCTACACGGTGTTGGTGGGTAGGCTATGACATCAGAGGTGACCTCCAGGCAGATGGTTGCCTTGTCTGCCCATTCATACAGGATACTATTTGTTGTTATATTTAAAGCCCATGTAGGGTCGGTAAGAGAGCCAGGAGAAAAACACACACAGAAACCTTTAGCTTAAACTCTTAAAATGTAACTTCACATGCAAGCCCACTCGAGTAGCACATATTTTTAAAGTGATGCCTCTTACCTTTTAATAAGAAACTTATTTGATCCACCCAGTCTCTGGCTTCAGCTGGACTAAAAGCTGTAAACTAGAGAAAAACAAGAGGATTAATGTATCCGTCACTAAAAATGCTCGAGCCTGCTGCTAGACAGACTCCAAGGAGCCTGAGTTTCAGAATCGAGCTCGGACTTCAGGCTTCTCTCTGTCTTCTTGCCATTCAGAAACAAAAACATCAGACCATCTCACGCAGCCGCGCTGTGCCTTCAGCAATTCCACACACCGGAGAGAACAGCTCTTTATGTCCAGATGTTGATGTCCATGTATACCCACTCACTCAATTACTTCTTCATCAAAGATTTGTTGGAGAAAAGTTTATGGAAAGAGAAGCAAAGTGGCATAGATGTGAGACCAGAATATTACAAGGGAGGTGCCTTTGGCAGCAGGGGGATTTGTTTTTCTTTTATTTTTCCTTTCTTTTCTTCCTTTTAAAAAGATTTTATTTATTTTATGTATATGAGCACACTGTAGCTGTCCTCAGACACACCAGGAAGAGGGCATCAAATCCTGTTACAGATGGTTGTGAGCCACCATGTGGTTGCTGGGAACTGAACTCAGGACCTCTGGAAGAGCAGTCAGTGCTCTTAACCACTAAGCCACGTGAGCATGAAAACATCATGTGTGACATCTAAGCAGATCAGGTGGGCTGAAGTACAAGCACAGGTGGGGAGCAGAGGCTCAGGGCAGGAAGGCTCTGACTAGACTTAAAATGTAGGCAACAGGAAGCCACTACCAGTTCCAGCAATGACTGTGGGTGATTCTTTCAGAAGCTGTGGCTAGGAGGAGTTTGAATGGGGGTGTCTGGGGACTGGAGACCAATTAGGAAGCTGTTTAAGTAGCCTGCTGGGTGAAGTGACAGGAATTTAGCTACTGCAATGGCTGTGGATTAAATAAGGAGAGGAAGAAAGGGCCAAAGGAAGGCTCCACGGCCCAGAGGGATGGTTTGGATTCAATGGGCCAGAGATAGGCATGAACACAGACCACATTCCGATTCGCCAAACAGAGCAGTCAAGCACTGACCCTTTGTAATCTTAAAAATGAATCAACTTAAAATGAAAGAACATTTTAGTTCTATAGTCATTAGGGTTTGATAAGGGTTCATGGTGCGTAAGAAACGTAGGTTCATGCTTTATTGTTATTCTCTCTCTCTCTCTGTGGTGTGTGTCTGTATCTCTGTCTGTGTGTGTGTGTGTGTATACACACACAAGCAAGTATATATATTCTTTTGTATGCAAGCAGAGGCCAGAGGAGGGCGCTGGTGTTTTCCTCTTTTGCTATTCCCTTTGAGGCAGAGTGTCTCCTAGAACCTTGAACTCCTGGGTTTTTGGCTCAGCTGACACTTGGCAGGCCCCAGCGATCCTTGGGTCTCTCTCCCCAGTGCGTACATAAGCTGTGCATGAGACCGCGCTTGTTACATGAGTTGTGTGGATTTGAACTCAGGTTTTCATCTGAATCATCTCTCCAGCACAGTCACAGTTCCTGAAAACCACACAGTTCTAGAAAGTGTTTCTATGGAGAATGAACTTCTCACATAAAACTTTTATCGGGATATTTATTTTATCTGGATAAATATTATAATTTAATAACAAAAACAACTTAGAAACAGGCTGAGTTCATATATCTGTTGCATAATGCAAACATGGAAAACATTTTCACTCTGTAGTCAGAATGTTTGTTTTTTTTTTTGGATTTCATGTAAGGACATCAGGATGAGCAGTTGGAAAACCAGACAGAATAGGGGCTGTAGCTGTGAAATCAGTGTGTGTGTGTAAAGAACTGGACTGTAGGTTGCAATAAACAAGAATCTCACCTGTGGGACGAGAGTGGAAAGACAGGAGAGGGGTAAAGCTATAAAAGACAAGTATAGGGGGTATCAAGGAAGAGCATAGCAACAGACAAGAGGAGAAGGCATTGCGTAGCAAACAAAGGAGCAGGAGAGGGTGGGGGGGGGAGGAGAAATGAGCGGGTAGCACAGCGGGTGGACTTCATCATAGCACCAGCCACCTTAGCTCACAACACAAGGAGAATACCAGGCTTACCTCATAGCTGCGCCTATCCTGGGAGGTCAGTTCAAAGCAGGATTCTTTCTTGGAATCTTTTCGCAGGTGAGGGGCCATCCGGATATTGTAGCCCTTAATGAGGAAGGTCCCTTTGGGCTGCTTGCCTGCAAAACAGCAAAGCCCCCCTGTGTCTCTAGAGAGGCACAACAGCAAAGGGAAGGCATCTTTTCTGGGATGGAAAATAAAACGCGCCAAACAGCTGTTGCATCCTCGAGGAATCACAATTGTCTAAGAAAGGTTATTAGGGTTGCTTGGGAAGAAGCTACTGCCACAGTCTGACAGAGATCAGCACCAAGCAAGGAAAATGCAACTCAAAAGGCTATTTTACCAAGAGTGTACGAGGGAGATGGGGGTGTATTAGAATGTTAAGAGATCTACAATAACAGGCAGCAGGAGTTATTACTGCAGTGGGAGAGCCTGTACAAGTGGGGCTCCTGAAAGCTATTACAGAGCCAGCCCTTATTACCAGGCCCAGCAGAGTTCACTTTCAAGGAGGGGCGGGGCAGCACAGCTTGGTATTCGCAAGTCCTGGAATCTCCTTCCATACCTTACCTCAAATATCCACCCCCTCCCCTGCAGGTCAGGTGGGAATTTATGCTAGAGGAAGGATAATTCAAATGTAGCATCCTCTTCCTAGAGATAAACTGGGAAGTAACCAAGTAGTGTTGGTATCTTCAGAGGATGAGGAAGGTGACAGACAGACCTCAAACGAAGCAAAGGAGGCACCATACTGCCTGTCACTTCCGTTGGCAGGGGTGGGGGGAAGTCCAACATTTATTCTAAAACAAAATACAACACTGGACTCTTCCCTGTTTTCCCGAGAGAGGTTGTGTCTGTTTTGTCGCTCAGACAGAGGGCAGCCACTGCAGGGTCTGGGTGGTGGGGGTGCTCTCTATCAAGTGGAGTGAATTGATATTGAATCTTTCCCTTACCTCGTTTAGTGCTGAAGATTGAACCCAGGGCCTCAGATGCCTTTGGATGATAATGATGGCAAATGAAGGACAAACTGGGGAAGGGGGGAGGAAGAGGGAGGCAGGAAAGGAAGAAGATGGAGAGGGAGTGGGAGGGAAGAAGATGGAGAGGGAGAGAGAAGATGAGGAGGGAGGATGGGAGGGAGTGAAGGAGACCGAAAAGGTTCTATTCTTACCTGGTTGAGCTAAAAGAAACACTGTAACTACGGAGAAAATGTCCTGGGTACAATAAGGAGGAAGTGTCCAGAGGGGAGCCATGCAACAGTGCTTTCTGACACCAGAATCTTTTTTGTTAAAGTATCCCTCCTTGTTCTAACTGGCCACTAAAATGTTTTGTTGTTTCTTTGGTCACCAGATTTTATTTCACCCTGACGGCAAAATGGTCAATAAAAGTCTCCAAGCCTCTCCCTCTCTCGTCCCCCCCCTCCTCTCTCACCGTAAGACCCAAGTTCTGAATGAACACACGCGACTTTGTACCCAGAGACGACAACACTCGTCGCCATTGTTTTTTGAAGACTTATTTGTTTTTATGTTGTGTGTATGGGTGGTTTGCTTGCATATACATATGTGTACTATGTGCGTGTCTGGTACCTTCAGAGGCCAGAAGAGGATGTTACACATGGCTATCGGTTACCACATGGGTGCTAGGAACTAGGGTCCTCTGCAAGGCAATAAGTGCTCTTAATCACTGAGCCCTTTCACCAGTCCCCCAACTACTTATTTAAGCACAAGGGAAATGAGGAACAGTTTCACAGTAGTCCAGAGAGCATAGTAGTTTGAAGAATAGAATGGCTGTTGGCCTTGTAGGTCTAGAATTAATTAACTAATTTGCTAATTAATTAATTAATCAATCAAGTTCTTGAGTCTCATAGTTTTTGAGACAGAGTCTCATAGTTCAGGCTAGCCTTTAACTCCCTACATAGCTGAGGATGGCCTTGAACCTCTGACCTTCCAGATTCTACCTTCTGAGTGCTGAGGTCACAGGCATGCACCATCACACTGGTTTTATGCAGGGCTGAGGATCAAACCCAGGGTTTGCTGGGCATGCATGCCTGGCAAGCATCTTCCAATGGAGCTGGACCACTAGCCCAGATCTAGAATTTAGGGGAGAACTTGTATTTGCTGGACTTGCAACTGGGCTGGAGTTGGAAGGACAGGGTATTTTTGTTGCTGAATTTTCTGAGCATGCCACGGTCAGCTCCACTGGGATGCAAGATGGCTGCAAGGTGAAATCCGTGCCACCGTAGCAGGGGGAGTGGTAGAGCGAGGCAAGTGCCAGGAGCCAGGGACAAATCCTAAGGGTCCCAGGTCCCTAGCAAAACTGCAGCTCCCTGGTTGTATTAAAGGTGCAGGGAGACTGTTCTCCAGGCTAGGAGAATACAGTTTAGAAAGGAGGTGAAGGAAATCAGTACATGCTGGAGAGTAAATTAGAGGCCTTTTTAGTAGAGCTACCACTGGCCTCTGCATGAAGGTGGGAGAGCCCAAGGGAGCCCCTTCCTACCCTTATCTCCTCTTCCTATTGATCCCAATCTGTGGAAGGGTATCCTCTCCCAGGGAGTTGGCCTTGTGGCAGTTTGTATAAGAAAGGCCCCCATAGACTCAAGTGTTTGAATGCTTGGTCCATAGGGAGTGGCACTATCAGGAGGTGTAGCCTTTTTGTAGTAGGTATGGCCTTGTTGTGGTCTTATTTAAGGCCAGTGTGTCACTGTGGAGGAGAGCTTTGAGGTCTCATATATGCTCAAGCTAGGCCTAGTGTGGCCTTCATTTCTGCTGCCTATGGATCAAGTTGTAGAACTCTTCAGCTCCTTCTCCAGCGTGCTGCCATGCTTCCCACCGTGATGATAATGGACTAAACCTCTGAAACTGTAAGCCAGCCCCAATTGAACGGTTTCCTTTATAAGAGTTGCTTTGGTCACGGTGTCTCTTCATAGCAATAGAACAGTAAGACAGCACTCATTTACAATAATAACTTTTAATGTGTTTTTATTTGTAGCTCCCTCCAATTGTGTTTAAATCCTCTCTCTCTTCTCAGGGACTGAGCAAGTGTGTTCAACATGGATGAGAGATCTTCTAGGCATAGCACGGGGTGGCTCATTAAGAAACTGCCTCTTAGTCAACACTTGGCTGCTGTTGCTGTCATCTGGCTGAAGAGTGTCTCTTGGGTACAATCACCATTTAGATTTGAACATTTCATGGCTCTAGGGACGCCTACTAGACCACTATCTCCCAATAGCCATGAACGTGCTCTTAGAGAGTTTGAACCTTAAGGTTCTAGTTCTGGGCCATTGTTAATACCAGTTAAATCTTTCTCAGAATTATTTATTATTATTATTATTATTATTATTATTATTGTTATTATTATATTACTATATTATTTTGTGTGTGGTGCTAGGAATTGGGTTCAGCGCCTTGTGTACACCAGGCAAGTGGTCTGCCACTGAGCTGTATCTCCAGTTCGTGGCTTTGGAGACAGAAGCTTACTATATAGCTCAGGCAAGGCTTGAACTTGTGATCCTCTTGCCTCAGCTTGATTGGAGGAGTGTGCTACCATGCATTGCTGTTGTTTTGTCTGAATATCTTTGTGTGTGTATATGTGTTCTCACTTATGCATGTATGTATGTGTGTGGTCCCATACGTGAATGCAGGGGGTATGCATGCCACAGTGTATACACACGGAGGTCAGAGCACAGCCTTTGATGTCCGTTCTTGTCTTCCCTCTGCTCAAGGTGTGGTTTCTCATTTGCTGCTGTGTATGTCAGGTTAGGTGGTCTAACAGTTCTGAGGGATTCTCCTGTGCTTGCTTTCCATCTCACTGGGATGTCTTTTCCTTCCCCCTTCCCGTAAGATTTATTTATCTATTTTTATGTATATAAGTATATTTATATTCATGTTGCTCTCTTCAGACACACCAGAAGAGGGCATCAAATCTCATTACAGATGGTTGTGAGCCACCATGTGGTTGCTGGGAATTGAACTCAGGACCTCTGGAAGAGCAGCCAGTGCTCTTAACCACTGAGCCATCTCTCCAGAGCCTTACTGTAAGAGCGCTGGGTTACAGAGCTGTATTATCACTTTAGCTTTACATGGACTCTGGAGGTTTAAACTCAAGTACTCATGGCTATGCAGCAAGCACTTTGTCCATTGAGCCATTTCCCAAGCTTTCCTTTCATACATTTATTTTTTTCAATGAATGCTAAACCATTTTGATAATGTGTGATGAGTCATAATAGACTATAACCCTTTGATATGTTGACCACACTTAGTGTTTAAGGAGGGAAAAAAATGCTAAATTGGCCTGTGTTATTGGCGGTAGGCAAGGCATTAGTTACCCAAGCCTATTTCTTCCCTAAGCATGTCTCGCTATGGGTGTTAGTTAAGGACCGTTATCTAGAGATCTAAGTGCTTGAGAATTTACGAAGTGCTTGTATCCAGGAGTGAGATGCCGCTGTGTAAATGGAACACACTTACTTTTCTCATTAGCATAGTAGAGGAAGAGCCCTCTGCTGATAACACACCAGCGCTTCTGCCACTCCGACCCAAAGAAGCTATGATCTACACAGAGGAGTGAGAAGAGACGTAAATTCAGGTAACTAGAATCGCCCAAGAGCCTGTAAAATCCAACAACACAGTCGAGTGGGTTATTGTTTTATTTCCCAGGTTAATGGACTGTAAAACCCTCCTTTTCACTCCCACAGGTTATCCCATATTGACTGAGTGGCGAGGATGAACTCCATCACAGACCCAGGCTGGTAGGAAGGCTGCTTCTCCGTGCTTTTGTGGCTGTCTTTTTTATCTAGCTCGCTGTCTATCCTTTAGGATCAAACCTCTCACCCTGCCGTTTTCAAACTTCCTATGATATCTTTGTTTGTTTTTGGAATCATACAGTCTTACTGGGTAATCCAGGATGGCCTGAAACTCATTGGCTGCCATGTCGTCTGAGCCTGTCTATGTGCTGGGGTTATAGGCATGGCTGCCATCTTGTCCGAGCCTCTCTAGTGCTGGGGTTATAGCATGCAGTACTATACCCACTATCATCCTTTCTTTACGTGTTGCTTTCTCTGAACAGAAATGATACTACAGGCCCTCCAGGCCAAGGCCATAAGAAGAACTTTCTTTTTCTTCTTCTTTTTGAATTTCTATGGTAAACCAATTTGCCTGTTGAGCATTAAAACAGGCATTCTGATCTCTGTAGTATCTATTGTAATGAAATGGCTGAAAGGGTTAAGAGTTGGGCATCTGTGAAATTTGGAAGCAGGCTGCTTTGCATGTGGAAAGACTGACTACATCTTAACCAAAATATTGTCACTTTTTTTCTTTTTTTTTGAGACAGGGTTTCTCTGTGTAGCCCTGCTTGTCCTAGAACTCACTCTGTACTCCAGACTGGCTTTGAACTAATAGATCTGTCTTTGCCTCCCAAGTGCTGGGATCAAAGGTGTGTGTGTGTTTCCTTCCTTCTGCTACAGTTTGACTCTTTATAGGAGCACACTGAGAGATGAGGACAAGGATATCATCCATCCATCCATCCATCCATCCATCCATCCATCCATCCACCCACCCATCCATCCACCCACCCACCCACCCATCCATCCATCCATCCACCCACCCACCCACCCACCCATCTCATACAGATCCACCTGTCTGTGCCTCCAGAGTGTTAGGATTAAAGGTGTCTATACCAAAACTGGCCAGAACCAATTCCAGTGAAGCCCACAGTATGCTGAAGAGTTGAGCTTTCTCTCTTTCGTTGACACACACTAACGCCACATTTACTTCCTGTCCTGGCTTTTGCCTTATATGGGCCTAGCACAGTCCTGGGCCCCAGGACGACATCCTACACGTTAGCAGCATCTCCTCCTGTCTTCCCTCCTTCCCTCCTTTTTTCTGTCTGTCCCTCCCTCCCTCTCTTCCTCCCTCTTCTTCTCCTGAAATGGTCTGCCCTTCATGGGTCTGATTAATACCTTTGCTTTTCTTCTCCAAATATCCTTGCTTGATGACGTTATCCAGCTCTTGAGCTCCTCTTAAGATGTCTTCTATTCCTAAAAGGTACGATGGTAAAATGCTTCGTTTAAACCTGATAGAATTTCCATCTAAGCTACTTTGGATTATTCACATTAATGATGGGCTACAGAAGGGTAATTGTTTAAATGTAGCACAAAATACAACAATTTCTATATGATTAGGGGAAAAAAGTTAATTTTCTTCCTAATTATATCTAATGTTAATATTGCTTAAAATGACTAAACATACATTAACTTGCAGCAAGAGGATGTAGCCTAAACATATGCTGATTGGCCAAAAAGGACCCCGGGGAATTAGGAATTTGCGGTGGATATAAGCTGTAAATTGAGTAATCCACACCGAGATAATCAAAAGTCAAATGAAGAGCAGGAAGGACAAGCTTCAATGAGTGATACACGCCACGATGCATGCAGTCATTTCAAAAGGGACGATAAACACACACCCACCTGTGGGTTTTGCTGCTGCTGTTATTTTTTTGTGTGTATTTGTGCTTGTGTGCATGTGTGTCTTTGGGTGGGAGTGTGTGTGTGTGTGTGTGCAGGGCAGAGTTTGACATTGGGTGTCCTCCTCTGTTGTTTGTTCTGTACTCCATTTTTTGAGGTAGGTCTCTTATTAAAAACCTGGAGCTAAGCTCTAGGCTATGGTGGTAAACTCTGGGGAATCTGTGTCCACACCCCCAGAGCTGGGCTTATAGACCAGTGTTACCTTGTCCAGCTTTTATGTGGATTTTAGGGATCCAAATTCTGGTCCTCGTGTGCATGCATCTATAAACATTTGTCCTTATACCACAGCCTATTTCATTTGGACAGCTACTTTGGGGAATATAAATTTTGTGAAGCTCATGAAGATGGGTTACACAAGGTGAATTTGACAATAGCCACCAGATCTTGTTTTTCTCAAAGTATGGGCATGTGTGTGTGTCTAAGAATCATAGAAGCTTTAGACAAAGAAGAAGAAGAAGAAGAAGAAGAAGAAGAAGAAGAAGAAGAAGAAGAAGAAGAAGAAGAAAGAAGAAGACAACCTTGGGGCTGACATCAACCTTTAACTGCAGGACAGTGACATTCTTGGCTTTTAATAGTTTCCTTAGGTACAAATTTATTGAGATGCCAAACTCCTAATTCATCTTCCTGCCTGGGGCTTATACACTTGCTTCACAGAAAGGAGGGGGCAAAAGATTGAGGAGAGAAGTTACTTCTCAATAATAAAACAAAAAAGAAGAACAGCTTCAGCTGTCCTGGGTCGTGTTATCCTCCTGTCTCCACATCCTGAATGTCGAGGTTATAAGCATGAACCACTGTGACTAGCTCCCCTAAAAACTCCAGAAAACCATAACTCAACATTTCCCTCCCCTCTCCCTCCTCTCCTGTCTGCTGCTTTCTCCTTTCTTTTGGTACATGCTCTACCACTAAGCTAAAACCCCAGCTCAACTTCACGTTTCTTGAAACATTTTTAAAGTTACATTTATTTATCATATGTGTATATGTGTGTGTGTATGCATAGGTGCGTGTGTATGTGTATATGTGCATGTATGTGTGTGTGCAGCATGCATATGTGTGTGTGTGCATGCACATGTGCATGTGTATATATGCATGTATGTGTGTCCTCCCCCATGCATGCATATGTGTACGTGTGTGTGTTTAGTCAGTTCTCTCCTACCACACGGGGTCCTGGGGATTGAACTCAGGTTGTCAGACTCTATGAGTGCCTTTGACTGAAGAGGTATCTCTCTGGTCTCAACTTTACCTTTCTTCCTTAGGACAGATGGAAGAGAGAGGGTTAACAGAAGCTTCATATTCATTTATTAGCTCTCCAACCCAAATGTTTTACTTCAAGACTTATAAAGCAAACAATTCAAAACACATTGTCTACATTTACACAATTTTCAGAGAATAAAATACTATTTCTTACAAAGTTATGATGACACCATGCAAACTTCCAAAGGAGGGAGTCAACCCATGGTCCTATCCGACTATGATGCCTATGAACCAGATTGAGGACCAGCATGATCCAATATCCTTATAGGGGCAATAGTGGCACATGCACCTTGGTAGTAACAAAAAGTTTTCAAATTGGACTTAAAATCTGTTCAACCAGAGGGATTGGTCCTGGTACTAGAGCTAACTACTCAGTACTGGTAAAGCCATGCTTATTGGAGGAGATTTACAACCTCTAATTTACTAAGCTAACAGAATCCCTAATGACAATCTATAAATATTTGTCCTTATACCACAGAGAAGTGCAGCCTTCACTCCTTAACCAGGAAACTTCTCTTTACAACAGACAGAGACCACTACAGGAAAGCACAGTTGTTGAGGTTTGGTCTGTTGCTATGTATTGTAATGCTAAATACTGACCCTCAAGGCCTGGTTGCCCCCAGGAATGAGATAATCTGCACACACACACACACACACACACACACACACAGAGTAATGCTATGTGATTTTGCTCCTACATTTAAACCTGCTGGTTGAATAAAGATTCAGACAGCCTATAGTTGGGCAGAAGAGAGACAGGTGGGGTTTGGGTTCCCAGGCTTGGAGTCTGAGAAGAGACCACAAGGGAAAGAGAGAAGTAGGTAGAGAGGAGAAGATGCTATGGGTTAGGTGAGCCATGAAAACCTGGCCATCAGGGCTGGCCAACTGGATTAAGGGCATCTCAGATGGAACGGGTCAAGTTATGAGTCCGGGTTATTGATAGGGAAGTAAACATAATAGCTTAGAGGGTAGATATCTGTCCAGCTCTAGCACATTAAAGGCTTATAAATACAAATATGTCTGTCTTTTATCTGGGAACTGAAAGATTAAACATGGGGTAGAAACTCCTGACTGAGATTAAATGTTTAACACAACACACAGCCAGTCAAAACTTAGAGTTGTGGAGCCCAGTCCCAATGGCTACATCTACAAAACACTTCTGTGCCTAAAGTGTAGAAGACATTGCAGAAGAAGCAACAGAAAGTTTGTAAGAGCCAGAGCATCAGGGACTTCGCTGTGAGATTGTGTCTCCTAGTAATGTCGGATGCCACACACATAAAGTCTCACCAATGTCTGCCCAAATGTGAGCCCAAAGGGGACACTAACGGACTTGCCAAATGGGACTGGGAAAGGTCCACGAGGCCTCCACCCTATACAAAGAACTTTAGGGAACCAGGGAAAGCCTCGAGTGGAAGGAGTGGCCTTCCCTAGGGAAGGGACCATCAATTGGTTATCCAGTGCCAATGATCAGTCCTGTTCAAACATACATACAAATAACATTATACGGACTGAGCAAGTTACATTTAAGATTACATATGTATATACATATGTGCATGTAATTGCAATTAGTAAAGAACGAGGCCGTGAATGTGAGGGAGAGCAGGCATGGGTATGTGGGAGGTTTGGAAGCAGGAGAAAGAATGGCGAAATAGCATAATTGTACTATAATATCAAAAAAATGTTACTTCTCCAGACAGTGTTGGTGCATGCCTTTAATCCAAGCACTCTAGAGGCACAGGCAGCAAGATCTCTGAGTTCAAGGCCAGTCTGGTCTACAGAGTGAGCTCTAGGACAGTCAGAACTACACAAAATGTTGTCTCAAAAAAAAAAAAAAGCCAAAACAACCTTGTCTTAAAAAAACAAAACAAAACCCACCAAACAGACAAAAGTTATTTTTAAAAAAGTTATGAAAAAAGCAAGCCAGGCAAGCATGATGTTAATCTCAGCACTTAGGAGGCATTAGCAGGTGAACTCTGTGAGTTCAAGGTTATCATGTTCTACCTAGCAAGTTCGAGGCCAGCCAGGGTTACAGAGTGTGATCTGTTTCAAAATAAAACAAAGCAAATCCCAAGCCTCTAACTCCAAACAACAACTACAGCCAACCAACCAACAAAAACCCTAGAACAAATAAAAACAAACAAAGAACCACCCCCAAACCCCAAAAGAAACACAAACAAACAAACAAAACCCCTCACACCCAGCACCTACCTCAGGCGGCTCAAAGTCACCTGTAAGTCCAGCTCCAAAGGATGACACCATTTTCTGGCCTCTCTAGGTACTTACACCTACACACCCCCCTCCCCCCAACACACATCCACATAATTAAAACAAATCTCCAAAAACCAATCAAACCAAACACGCATAACAAAATAAGGCACAGCCACAAATGAATCAAGGAGGCAGCTGCCGTGTGTGTCTTCAAACATAAGGCTGAGAGAGTTTTTCCTGACAGTCCGTCATGTTTGTACTACACAGCAGCCAACATCTCTTCAGCAGCGGCTGTGAAGCCTTGCTTTGCTCAGTGCTTTATTTGCTTCTTTGTTTAAAAAATAAAATAAAATAAAATAAAATAAAATAAAATAAAATAAAATAAAATAAAATAAAATAAAATAAAATATTTTGAGCTAGAAATGTAGGTCAGTGGAAGTGTGCTTGCCTTGCCTAGAATGTGTGAGTCCCTGAGTTCAAGTCCCAGCATCTCAAAAACACAAAAAAAATCAACTGACAATTAAGATTGCCATTTTGCTTCTAATCTGCTTCAGGCCTAGTTTTTAAAACACAGATCACAGGGCTAGAGTGGATGCTGTGTGGTTTAGGGTTCCCCCTGCTTTTGCTTTGGTTCCCAGCACTTACATGGGGTTTCACAGACTGCAACTTTTGTACCAGGAACGTTGAGGCTGTCATCTAAACTTTGAAGACGACAGGACCCTGTGGGCTCCACATACATGCATGCATGCAGACACCCATACACATAAAAATAACATGGGGCTGGAGAGTTGGTTCAGTGGTTAAGAGCACTGGCTGTTCTTCCAGAGGACCTGAGTCCTCACCCACATGGCAGATCCAATCCTAAAGTGATCCGATACCCTTATACAGATATACACGCAGGCAAAACACCAATGCAAGTGAAATAAAAACAAATGAGTTAAAAAAAAAACCTCTTAACACACATGCACCCCCACACACACATGCACACATGCACGCACACACACATGCACGCACGCACACACACGCACACACACATAGATCAGAGAGGTCAGAGAGACGGCATGTGCTGCTCATGTAGAGGACTAGGGTTTCCTTCCCAGAACCCATGTTCAGTAGCTTTCAACTGCCTGTAACTTCAGATCCAGGGTGGGATCTGACGCTTCTGGCCTTCACAGGTACCCGTACTCACTTGTGCACATGCACATACCCACAAGCACAAGTCTTAAACACACACACCCTAAAAAACCAGTAAAGCAGGAGTATTGTTCTAGCTTTATGTGATTGTTTATTCATTTTTTATCCAGTTTTCTTATTGCTGACTTCCTTGTACATAGAATCTTTTCTTTTCCTTCCATCCCCCATCCCCGCCCCGCCCTGATTCTTAGTCTCTCCCTCTCTGCTCCTCCTTATTTGTCTTTGAGACAGGATCTCACTGTGTTGCCCTGGCTGGTCTGGAACTTGAAGTGTAGACCAGGCTGGCCAAACTCAGCAACCGTTTTTTCATTTGTGGGTTTTTGTGGTGAGTAAACTTTGTGTTTGGTATAAATCCTTTCAGAGGGGTCTTCGGGTACATGTCTGAGATGAAGCACAACAAATGAAAGTTCATTTTAAGGGTTTTTATGTTTTTACTCCCACTGGTCTGAAATTCTAGCCTCCCTGAAAACACCTTCCCAGAAACAGCAGTGATCCTTCTGCAGGTGGGAGGTCACGTGACCATTTTTTGCAGTTGGCAGGCCATGTGATCCTTCTGCAAGTGGGAGGTCACGTGAGGTGAGGACCAACAACAGGGAAAGTGCTCTGAAGGTGGTTCTTCTCTGAAGCACTGTTCAAAAAATTGCTCCTGGAGGCCTCAAATTCAAATGAAAGACACGGGGCCAAGAGAGATGGGATTCCCCAAGCTATGTCTCTCCACAAGTTTCTTCTTTTTAAAAGTCTTGCTAAACGTAGAGAGTTTCTTGTTAGAAGTCTGAATCATAAAAGACATGTTAAGAGTCTTATTGGAATTCAAACCTTTTTTTTCTAATGCAAATCTAAATGCCATTTTGTGGAACATTTATAATTATGAAAATGGAAAGACATTGCCTTGTGTGCGGGGAGAGTCTGTGCGTATGAATATTACATTAATGTGCCCACACCAGCCCACTGATCCTGCCGGCAGGAGCATAAAAAATGCTTGAGTGAAACTTTTATTTAGATGCTAAGACTCCGGGCCCCAGCGGGGTGACAGAGACAGCCCCTGTGAGTTGCCATCGCAGACAGAGCTTGAATTGAATTACCCAGGGGGGAGGAAGTCGTGATGAGCACGCTTCGCTTATTTAATTTCATTTACTTTCAGTACATTATCAGCATGAGGCTTTTCTCTCCCCACCAAGTGAAACCCAAGACCACCACCACCAAGAAAACAAAGGCGGAATGCACAGAGACGCCTGAACTCCCAAGTCTCTAATTCTAGGCCTGCGGGGATGGTGCCCTCCCCACCTCCTCTCCCCCAGAGTCAAACTCAGCTTGCTAAAATCTGGGCACTGAATTTTCCACTTGGTTCTTCCCCAACAAGATCCCGAAGAGCAATCTGGCCCGGGGATGGTTTTTATATGCTATGCTTCTGTATGTAAACAGACAAGTTATGTTGCTTTCTTACACATTTGAGGATTTTTTTTCTGTATTTGTGAAATATCTCACGTAGTTTCCCTGATGCACTGTGTGTGTGTGTGTATGGGATTATAGAAGAAATTAAAAATGCTCATGGAAGAAAACAGATAATTAAGCCCAATCAGTCTCTATCTGATTGACTAGACACGCACTGCTGTGAGTTTGCTCTTAGTCGTTCTCCACGTAGAGCTGGAGCCTCATTAGCTCGCTGACCCGTCAGCTGAATCTACACAACCACGGTGGGAAGCCATTCTGTCCTTCTCACTGTCTCCTCTTTTGGTGACCTTCGGGGCCTTGGCCAAGAACTGGCGACTGGAGAAGGCTTATGGTTAGGCACATTATAGGAGGTGAGGCAGGAGACTTTTACAACTGAGTCTACCCTCTTTGTCCAAAGAACGGCTTCCTGCATTATAGAGGGTCTGTAGATGTTTCCAGGATGCTGAGAAAACAGGAAGCAGCTCCAAACAACTGTGCAAGTTGCTATTTAAAAGGCAAAACTATAGATAGATAAGTATCAAACTGTAAAAAGAGACACTTTTTTGTCTATTACCTGAATAGAAGTTATACATACCATCATGATGAAAAAAAAAAAACCCAAAACACCCAAAAAACAAAAACCTAGAAACTGTTTCAATTTATTGGGAACAAATAGTCTTCTTGTATCAACCTTCCCATGTAGCAGATTCTATCAGCACAAACCAGAATTGCATTAATGTCATAATCTCTCTCCACGACTACACTTAACTAAATCTCTCTGAGCAACCCACATAAGGAAAAGATTCGCTTAGCTAAAGGATGTTTGGCCGTAAAGATAAGATCAACAGAGAAGTGTTTTACTCAGAAGTGATGGCCGCCCAACTTCCATGGCAAATGGAGATAAAAGAAATTCTCAGACATCCTTCTCTCTTCTCCTGATCCTTTTAAACCCTCGCACCCCACCCAGAAAACAACTCTGCCACAGGGGAAAAAAAAATGACAGGGCAGGACTCCATCTCTCAGCGCTAAACACGGCTCTTCAGTCAGCTCCTCATGGCAACAACAATGAGGACCCTTTGGAGTGTGATACATTTCCATAAAGCAGTCAATAAAGCAGACGTGAGAGCTTATGTGCGTCACGGCCTATTTAACCAGCTGTGTTCTAGCCCACTGAGAAAAGAGAATTGGAGAACTCAGCTGGCAATACACAGCACAGGGCTAATGGCGTAGGAGGCCACCTGATTCCCCTACGTAAACTGCGCAGCCCTTGTAGAACAAACCAGGTGCCTGCTGACTCCTACCACACGCAGCAGGTTTGCTCTCTTGCTAACTCAACCTGAAAAGACCAAGAGTTTCGGAATAATGTATTTTGTTTCCCCCCAACTTAAGATATTGACTTCTCTCATCATTCTTCTTCCTTTTACTTCAAGTTCAACTGCCTTGAAAAGAAACTAAATCCACTCAACCCTAAAGATAGAGCTACAGGGGAGCGGGGGTGGCTTTCAGGTAAGAGGGTACACGGCTGCTGAGGAATCTGGCTGGATGAGGCTGGAGGAAACTTGGTGTTTGAAGCCTGGGAATGGTCAGGTTCCATCTTCATTCCAACTCCCTAACTGAAGGCATCTGTCTGTCTGCTGAGCTGTGCAAAAACACATACTTTCTTTTAAAAATATTAAACTAAAGTTTATGCATATATGAGAGTGTGTGTGTAAATGTACATATACTCATACACACTCCTGCATACACACACAGAGGCCAGCAGAGGGTACTAGGCTCCCTGGAGATGGAGTTACAGGCAATTGTGAGTTGTTGGGAACTGCATACAGGTCCTCTGGACAAACAGTCATCTCCACTGAGCCATCTCTCCAGCCCCTGTGACCTTCTTTAGGAAGATCAGTTCTACTTGTCCTTAGTCTCTTGTTTTTCTGGGTTAATTTTCCCCGCTTTATTCTCAAGTTTTGGGAACCAGCCAGCGGTAGTTTGTGGTATCTGGCAAGGGCCGTGCATCTTCTGATGCTGAGAGCTGGCTTTCGGTGGTGTTCTGTTACTCTGTGGTACACGCATGTAATGTTTTACCTTCTGTGGTCCCACGGCTAGCCACTTGGATTTGCACTCAGCCTACCAAGCTTTTCTGTCATTGTGCTTTGCTCATTAATGGATTTAGATAAACACACGAAAGTTGAAAAAGTCTAAATCATTACCAACTGACTTAGGATGCAAAGGAGTCAAAGACAGAGAAACCACTTGACAGATAGCTTTAAACAGAATGGACGTACTTGCTGAGAAAAAGCCCAGTGCCAATGAAAGGCAGGGGGTGAACACAGCACAGCTGTCTTAGGGTTTTCTTGCTGAGAAGAGACACCATGACCATGTGTGATGGTTTGTGTATACTTGGCTCAGGGAGTGGCACTATTTGGAGGTGTGGCCCTTTTGGAGTAGGTGTGTCACTGTGGGCGTGGGCTTTAAGACCCTCATCCTAGCTGTCTGGAAGCCAGTTCTGCTAGCAGCCTTCAGATGAAGATGCAGAACTCTCAGTTCCTCCTGCATTATGCCTGCCTGGATGCTGCCATGTTCCCACCTTGATGATAATGGACTGAACCTCTGAACCTGTAAGCCAGTCACAATTAAATGTTGTCCTTAGAAGAGTTGCTTTGGTCATGTTGTCTGTTTACGACAGTAACACTCTAACTAAGACACCATGGCAACTCTTATAAAGGAAAACATTTCACTGGAGCTAGCTTATAGTTCAGAGGTTTAGTCCATTATCACCATAGTGGGGAAGCATGGTGGCACACAGGCAGTCATGGAGCTGGAGAAGAAACTGCGAGTTCTATATCTTGATCTGTAGGCAGCAGAATGAAGACTGTTACACTAGGCTCAGCTTGAGCATTTAAGACCTCGAAGCCCCGCCTCCACAGTGACATACTTCCTCTAACAAGACCGCACCTCTTAATAGTACTACTCCCTGTGGGCTAAGCGTTCAAACACAAGTCTAGGGGGGCCATTCCTATTCAGAGTACTACAACAGCTAATTAAGTTCATCTCCACTGTGGAAAAAGTCAGGCAAAGCGTTGGTAAGATGGCAAACTTCAGGATTTTTTTTTGAGACACAGTCTTTTTTTTTTTTTTTTTGGTTTTGGTTTTTCGAGACAGGGTTTCTCTGTGTAGCCCTGGCTGTCCTGGAACTCACTCTGTAGACCAGGCTAGCCTCGAACTCTCAAACTCAGAAATCCGCCTGCCTCTGCCTCCCAAGTGCTGAGACACAGTCTTGTGATAAAGGGAAAGCTGACCTAGCCCTTATGATCCTCCTGCCTCAGCCTTCTGAGTGCTGAGATTAGAGGTGGTGCTACCATGAGCTCTTAAGGTCCTATATTTCTTACTAATACTTTTTAGTGTACTCTGATGATCCATAAGGTTGTTTTGCTTTCTAGTTGTGTGCAACCCAATAAGTCAGGAGACGTAAAGAACAAAATATGTCTCAGATCCAGTAACAGGGCACACAAACTAAGCTTTGAGGGATATTATTAGAGGAAGCAACCTGGAATGCTCAAAATAATGGTATGTTGCTCCCTAAGGTCTGTAAGGCTTTCCTGCTGAAGCCATCTGCAGAAGGACATCTCATTACAGCATAGGAACATGCTGGGATCTTGGGCACAGTTCACTCCTGGAAAAGATTTTAGTTTTAGAAAGATTATTGAGCCAAATATACACATTGGTTTCCTTTCTGCAGAATATTCCATCAACAGTGAGAAGATGCGAGGTGCTCGGCAGAAATGATGAAATATTCAGAGGGTGGAGAACTTTGTTAAGGAGAAACACAGACGAGATCTGTGGTCTCTGGGGATGCCCTTCTCTTGCACCTTAGGACAGAGGCCTTCTACCTCCAGGTGTGGTAACCTCGAAGTAGCAAGGCTGACAGCTAAGTAAACAGTAGTAGTCGGCTTCATCCAGCAGGTGCAACTAATTCATCTTTTTTTTTTTTTAAGACAATTTTTTTTTCTTTTTTAGATTTACCTATTTTATGAGTACACTGTTGATGTCTTCAGACACACCAGAAGAGGGCATCAGATCCCCATTACAGATGGTTGTGAGCCACTTCATGGTTGCTGGGAACTCAGGACCTCTGGAAGAGCAGTCAGTGCTCTTAACCGCTGAGCCATCTCTCCAGCCCACAAGAGGCTCATCTTAAAGAATGGGTAACTTGATATAACTGCTGCCTGCCATTCACGGTCTCCTGACTCGTTCTGATTAGTGGAAGGGCATGGGTTTTGAATCATCTTAGAATAAGAACAGATTTAAAGTTTCTCTAGAATGATGTGACTCATTTGCATTCTGATATGCTTTTTAAGGAGAAGAGTCAATTAAAGGAAGCCATGATTTATCTTAGTTATGCTGCAGTCTGTAGTCACTAAACAAATCTGTGCTTTCATAATTGATGCAGTCAAGGATCTCCAAAGCACTTTATTTCCTTGAAAAAAAAAATTGGGTTCCCTCAGAACTGCAGTTGTTTCATGGGAATGAGTTGAACATGCAGATGTCCGTAGGATTATGGATTATGGCCGTAGGATCCACACCATCTAGACCAAGAATGCTGGTGTCTATAACGGAGCACCCACAGCATCACTGTTGTCTTAGGATCCATCCTTATTTTGTGTTATGGTTTGACTTTGAAATGGGCGTGTGGGTTTGTACACTTGACTTCCAGATGGTGGTGCTGTTGGGTGTGTGTGTGGGAGATCATGGAACCTTTAGAAAAGGGTGTCTGGACGGCAGATTTACGCCTCTGGGGGTACGCCTTTGGGAGTGGTAGCCCAACCCTGTTGGTTTGATTTTCTGCTTCTTCCTCTACCTGGTTGAATGCTCCCACTGCCGTGAACTCTACTGTGCCTTCCCCACTATGACGTTCTAAAGCCTCTGAGACTATGAGCCCAACTAAGCTTTACTCCCTTAAACTCTTCCTGTTGGTATCCTAGTTGTAAGAAAGTAACTCCTTAGCTATGGAATCACATGACCTGAAGTCTCTCTAGTAGTCAAGCCCCAGTAAGTGGCAACAGTGTAATGTAGGGGTCTATACTGCAGTCCTCCAAATGCCTTGCCATTCTAAGGAGGAGGAAGAGGGGAGTTAGAAATGTCTAGTTGTCTTTTCACAAGCCTTGTAGTACATTTTCACCTCATCCTGAGGCTAGGCACCACCATGCACACATCACTGAAGAGCATACCTATCTATCTATCTATCTATCTATCTATCTATCTATCTATCTATCTATCTATCTATCTATCTTTGAGACAGGGCTTCTCTGTGTAGCCCTGGCTGCCCTGGAACTCACTTTGTAGACTAAGCTGGCCTCGAAGTCACAAAGTTCTGCCTGCCTCTGCCTCCTGAGTGCTGGGACTAAAGGTGTGCACCACAATGTTCAGCTTGAGAACATATCGTTAGTAAGAGATGACAGAATTTCATTTCCAAATCCATTTTTATACTACACAACTGAACTGTGAGAACATGGAATACTGGGATGCACTTCTGTGGTGTGCATGTGCTTAACAGGCGTGATACCATGGGTTCAAGTCCCAGCACAAAACCTGTAAAGTCCCCCAATAACAACATCATCAACCATACCACCACTACCACCACCACCACCACCACCACCACCACCACCACCAACCAAACACAAGGCAAAACCCCACAAATGCAGAAAAGGAAACACAAAGAAAAGTGCTTTACCTAGGCCTACCATTACTTTCTCAGGTTGGCCTTGAATTTGAGATCCTCCTGCTTCTGATGAAGTGCTGGGGTTACAGGCACGACCTGCTTCTTCTGGCTTTGAACTTACCACTTAAACCGCCCACTTCCTAACCGTTTAACACATCATGGCCAGAAGTAATCTCTCTAAAACTTGCATCTAGTCTAGTCATGTCACATTTCTGTCTAAAGCTTTCCAGGATTCTCCAGTTCCTACAAAATGCAAACATCTCCGCACACAAACCCCATACAACACTTGGTTGTACACAGCCCACCAGTTTCTTCTCTCTGAACCTTTCAGCTCCCAGCGCTTTGGGCATGGTGATTAACAATCTCCGCCTTCAGGAGTGTGCCAGGCACCTCCCACCGCCGAGCCTTTGTTCATACTGCTTTGGCTATTTGGCATTTTCTTTCTCTGCTCCCATTTTCTAAAGAAGCTGTGCACCTGAACACCTTTCTCCATTTTCTCAATGTAAAGTCAACCGTCTATTCTGACTCTAATATCATTTTCTGTAATGAGGTTTTATATGACAGTCTGGGGCTTCCAGGGACTATGAACTTTACCAGAACATTCTCTATGATTACATTTTTGCTTAGTTTTATATGAGAACTGAGTTACACGTGAAGTCTGACGTAGGCCTTGAACAGGATACAGGAAAGGTACCATTCCTGGGAAGAAGAAAATAGCTGTAGGCCAAGACAGCAGACACCAGGGAGGAGGGTGAACTCTCCTCCCATTCAAGGGAGGAGAGTTGACACCATGTTGGAAAGGATGTGGGTGAAGGGTTAGCACCTAGAGAAAAACGGGGGGTTGTAACAAAGCATCCAGTGCTAAGGGAGGACATGCTACGGTTTACATGACAACTCTCTAGGTAAGGAAGGGAAGGCTGTTGGGGGAGGAACCTGACCATGCAAGTATTCGAGACTCATTGTCAGGTGTACTCGAATTAGCTGTAAGATTAAGGATTCTTTTCTAGAGCACACACAGGAAACCAAGGTTATTTAGTTTCTTGAAGCCTGAAGAAAAGCTGCCAGTGGGAAATGTGGTCCCTTTGATAGAGGGCAGTGTAAGTCACTGTTTACACACCCGGTTCCCTCCATATCCCCAGGGGTCTGGTATACACACAGTAGGATACAGTTCTGCTAAACTGAACTGAACGAAAACCCCTTCTTGCCTAAAGGGACTCTCGGTTCTAAGAAGGCAATATCGGGTGGATATTTGGAAGATAAATCATTTTCAAGCTACAAGTAGTAATTTTTGTTCTACTGTATATTTACAACTTTAATTTAGGGTTGTTAATGTGGAACTAGAAAGTTAAAAAAAAAGAAAAAGAAAGAAAGAAAGAAGGAAGGAAGGAAGAAAGGAAGTAAGGAAGGAAGGAAAGAAAGGACCCTTCCAATGGTGCAGATTAGAAGTAGGGGACAGTAGTTACAAAGAGTGTCGTTCTGAGAATGATGGAAAGGCAAAGGGAATCTGGGGGGAAAATATACAGAAATTCCAAGAGCTTCATGAGGAGAAAAGTGATATTTTTTTTGAGACAGGGTTTCTCTGTGTAGTCCTGGCTGTCCTGGAACTCACTCTGTAGACCAGGCTGGCCTCCAATTCAGAGATCCACCTGCCTCTGCCTCCCAAGTGTTGGGATCAAAGCCTGTGCTACCCCTGTCTGGTGTAAGTCCATTTCTTTTCTAAAACAGATTTTATTTTAAGTTGTGTGTTTGTGTGTGGTTGTGGGTATGTGCGTGTGAGTGCAGGTGTCCATGGAGGGCAGAGGCATCTGAACTCTGGAGCTGGAGTTACAAGTATCCATGAGCACCTGACATGGGTGCTGGGAATCAAATAAATGCAGTATGCACGCTTGACTACGGAGCCTTCTCTCCAGTCCCAGGAAGTCTATTTATAAGTTCTCTTTCAGGGCCTGACTGGGGTAACAGAGCTCTTTACCTTGGACGTGACCTGCCTTCAGGAAAGTACCACAGGATGGTATTCAGAGGAAGGTAAAACTCAGGGAGGACAAAGCCAAGTGTGGATAAACTGACAGATGAAGAAATGATCAGTCTTGAGAAAATCAGTGTAATAACTATTTCAGGGCTGGATGTTTTGAGTGGCCGAGGACCTGGCCTTTCATAACGTGCCCTAATCTTGCTCTTTCACTTCCTTCCCTGTGAAGTGGCTTTCCCTTTTTCTTTGAACTCCCTCAAGTACATCCTGTGCACCAGCATCCTAGGTGAATCCCAGCACTCACAGGGTAGACGGTGGTCACCATGACACTGCTGGAGTATCTATCCTTTTCAGAACAAAACCTTTCAAGAAGGAATCGAAGGACCGTGATTTTTGCCTTCTCCACGTCTCTCCAGTAAAAGACATTCAGATATCTTCAGATCACGGCATTGAGAAAACTTTTTAAAGCAAACAAAGCAGAAAATAAAGAAGAGTCAGGAACTAATTATTGTGATTCTCTAGGGGGTATTTCAGGGTGGATGATCTAATGAGAGCTCTCACACCCCATCAGGAAAGGCTTGATGGGGAAGCAATGATATTCACAATGGGCTTTGACCTGACATGTATCATCTCCCGGACTAAGGCTGCTCCCCCAGCCAGACCTCACAGGCAGTCATCTCCTTGAGGTTTTTGGTACAGCAGCACAGGTTCAGAGTCAGCTCTGAAGATGAACCTTTAGGGCAAAAAGCGTCTCCCTGTTTATTAAACTTACAAATGGGAGACTTGAGATCTTTCTCGATTCTTCTGACAAAGCTCAAGCCAGTCTGAAGTTAAGTTGAGTTTTACCAGGAAAAAGAATCAGGATGAGGAGATCAGGGTGATGTTTCTAGACCCCAAAGTTTCCAACCAAACCACCCAATCTGTAATTGCAAAATTAAAATGTAATTTGGCTATTGTTATAAATTGTAAATATCTGCATTCTCTGATGATCTTTTGGGGGCCAAGACCCGCAGGTTGAGAACCTCTGATCCAAAGTTCTGCCATGTTCTGCTACAATGCAGTTGAGTCTGTCTGTCTGTCTGTCTGTCTGTCTGTCATCTGTCTTTATTGTTTGTTTAGTAAGCAGCGAATCAGGATAAGGTGAAGCATCTTTTTGTCAGGCCGTGTGGGAGGGTGAACTAGCCTTCTCTCCCCACTGAACATTATGGCTGCTACAGCAGGCACTCGACCTGCCCTGTTCCCTGGGACAGTGTGATTTACAACGTGAAAAGGGAAACCTAAATCACCAAGCAATGAAAACATTAAAGTTAGTGCATGACACGTGAGGAATTTATTACCATTAACTCCAATAAACAGTTATAAAACACTTGTCCTTTCCTGTCTGTGCGCAGGGACACAGACCCTGGACTTCATTAAGCTCAACTTTCTTTCCTTCTTCACTAGACCGGTCATGTGTGTTTGAAGCAACCACCATTTATTGTTAAGTGGACTGGTTCATTTTCCAGAACTGTGGGAAGCTGAAGGCACATCCATTTTGCTTCACGGCACTTGGTATAGACGGATGGAAGAACAAAGTTTAAAAGACGTGCAGCTTGGTCTCGCTATATAAGTTTATTTAAAAACTCTCTAAAATGTATGTCTGACAAAGGCAGAGTAGCTCTTCACAGCAGCCTGTCTTACAGGCAGGTATATAAGTAATAGTGCCTGGTGAGGTGGGCGGCATATTAGATGCCAGCTCGTGTCAGGTGCATTTAGCTGAATAATTTTTCCCCTGCTATTGTTTGGTATAGCACCTGAGAAATCTGAGATGGAAATCCATTTCCTCCCGACATTTTGTCTGTCACAGGGGCATACAGGCTTATTACCTGTATGGTTGTTCGGGAGCAAAAGAGGCGGCACATATTGGATGGCCAAGGTAGATTGGTTCAGGAGTCATTTGTTTTGGCATTGAAAAAAAAAAAAAACAACTAAAGTGTCTTTCTGGAAAAGCCAACTGTAATTGCAGACTTGCCTGGGTGTTACTAAGCAGATAGGAAAGACAGCACAGAATTCAGATTTCCCTGTTCAGATAGCTACAATAGTCATGTGACAATGGTAGTGGCCGTTTATGTTGGGTAAAAGTTTAGGATTTGTGAGGTACGCCCATCTCTGGTGTCTTCTTGTTTCTGACAGGGACAGAGAGGCTTCACTGTTCTAGCTTCCAGCAGTTGAAACCCAAACCCTATATAGTGGAAAAGAAAAACTGAAACATGAATTCAGGTTTTCCAAAGCTCCAAGCTAACCTTTGTTGTGCTTCATTACACAAACATTTGACTTAATATATAACAGTGTAGTCACAGCTATAGTCTGTGGTTCATGTGAAGAGCTGTGGGCATTGTGTTCATCTGTAATCTCAGTCCTTGGAAGGCTGAGGCAGGAGAAGCACAAGTTTGAGGCTTCAGTGAACCACAGTGGTGAGACTTTGCCTTAAAAAAAATCAAGATGGAGAATGGTTAAGTCTAGATTTCTCAATCTAAATTTCATGATTTTAAATTTAAGAAAAATTATGTGTCTATGTGTTTTTGTGCATGTGGATGCAGTACCCACAGAGAGCAGAAGAGGGCGCTGGATCCCCCTGGAGCTGGAGTTACAGGGGCTGTGAGCCACTGGACCTGGGTTTTGAGAACTGAATTACTACATGTTCTTACATGTACTGAGCCATCTCTCCGGCCCCAAATGTCATTAAAAAAACAAAAACAAACAAAAAACCCCACCCTAACCTCTGCCTTTTGCCGTTGCCTACAGCAACTGATATAATACCGCTACGAGATTCTTTGTGCCCAGGAGTTGACCAGGGTGTTCGGCTTCTGAGACGCATCAGAGAAGTGGCAGAGATTTGGACTACTTGTGGGACAAGTATGTACCGCTCATGAATGGGGAGGCCAGGGAGCCTCTGATCTACGTAGGCTCTGCAGCCAATTCCAACTACCACAGCAAGGTTTGAACTGCTAAACTACAGCACGGTTTAAGGAGCCGGCAACACTTCCAAGGAAAATCTTTCCAGATGTCGTTTCACTCTTCACTCTCGATTTTCCGTAAGAGCACTCAGGAAGAACTCTCCTGCAGACCAGTTCTAGGCCCTCTACCACCACAGGGCAAACGACCCAGCCACTCATTTTACAGACAGAGAAACTAATGCTCAGGTAGCTAGGTGAGCCAGCTTGACTCAGCCAAGATAAAGCAAGGTACTGATGTTGACGTGAAAAGCAAAGCCAAGACTTCTGACTCCAGTACACAGCCATCCATTCCCCTAGTCTCCTAATGATCCTTCTCCGATGCTGACACAGAAAGTTTGGTTCCTGAGGACCTCAGATCTTACGATGACATACAGTCCAGTGGAGAGTGAGAAGCCATACTGGAAGCAGGTGAATTTGGTAATAACCCATGCTCCGGACAACGAGGCTCCTGGCTTCCTTTTGCTTTGAGACTTCAAGATCCTTGATAATTATGCAACATGGCAGCACTAGAGATTTAGAGATTTAGAGATTTAGTCGATTCTTTTCTGGGCAGGTAGGGGTGGGGATCCAGCTTCAGAGAAGAGACCGATGTGTGGGAGACTCTAAGCAAAGGTGGCTGGGTGCCCCTGTTGTTCAAAGCTTTAGACTCTAAGTGAAGGTCTAGTAAACCTAGGTTCCCTCTCATACTGGACAAGTGACTTGGATTGAAATATGAGTGGCCCTATAAGATCACCAGATATCCATAGAGAGGTTTCTAGCGCAAAAGAAAAGACTAAAATGTACAACAAAACAAAAGAAAAAAAAGAGGAAATGGTTAATTTAGGGTAAAGAAAAGAGAATTTAAAAAGCAAACAAGCCATCATTTCCAGAGGGAGGAAAGAGACACTGTAACCATTAAGAAGGATGCTTAATACGGAGCAATTAGAGACCAAGGAGAGACAGTTGGAAATTAAGTTAATGGCAGCTAGACTCAAAAACAAAATACGTCAGACAGTTGGAAGATGAAGTTGAAGAAGTCTTATGTTGGGCAAAAAGAGGAAGGAAAGGAAAATAGAACGAATTAAGTAAAACACAGAAAACAGAGGGGAAGAAATATCAAAGAAACAATAAAATCTCTGAAAATGAAAATATTTTTCAGGGAAAGAGTCTTCCATGAATGAAGCTTCAGATCATAACGGAGGGAACATTATACAAGCTCCTGAACCAGAGTGACAAACAGGTTTGTCGTATACAGTACAGTCTTTATACAGTAAGAACCATTAACAAGCCGGGTGGTGGTGGCGCACTCCCTTAATCCCAGCACTTGGGAGGCAGAGGCAGGCAAATCTCTGAGTTGGGGGCCAGCCTGGTCTACAGAACCAGTTCTAGTACAGCCAGGGCTACACAGAGAAACCCTGTCTGGAAACCAAACCAAACCAATCAACCAGCCAACCAACCAAAAACCAATTCTGGTGATATCAGACTGGGAAGACAAAGAAAGCTGAGATTAAGTCGGGGAAGGAATGCTACATTCTCCTTTTCCAGGTTTCAAAACTGTAGATAACATCTGAAATTGACAAATTAAGAAAACAGCTGTATAATAATATTATTTAGAAATATGGAAGGTATGTAGCAGTATAGATGAAAAAAATGGAGGGAAGAATGGAAGGCGTGCCTCCAGAAGGGGGAGGGGGCTCCAGGACCAGGAGTATGCTGCTTATGGTTAGAAAAGAGCTCCTCCAGGAGGTGGGGCTCCAGGGGGTGGGGCTCCAGGAGGTGGGGCTCCAGGGGGTGGGGCTCCAGGACTGGGAGGTGCTGCTTATGGTGTTATTTATTTATTTTTTAAAAAGCCAGCTATGTACTGGGGACATGGCTGGAGAGACAGTTTAGCAGTTAAGAAAAACTTGTTCTTACAGAGGACCCAGGTTCAGTTCCCACTTGACAGCTCACAACCACCCGTAACTCCAGCTCTAGGGCATCTGATGCCCTCTTCTGGGCTCTGCAGGCACTGCACATATGTGGCACATAGACATACATGCAGGTAAAACACTCACACACATAAAACAGAATTTTAAAACAAAATACATTCCATTATATACTGGGCCAGAAAGAAGACTAAGAGAGGATAAAGGTGTTTTTTTTTTTCCTACATCTGACGGCCTGAGCTCGAATCCCCAGGACCCACACACACGGTAAAAGGAGAGAGTTAATTCCTGCAAATCGTTCTCTGAGTCCCATACATGCAATGTAGCATGAGTCTCCACACATACACATGCAAGTTAAATAAATCAACGAATGTAAGAAAAAACCCAGCCCTAAATGATGTACTTACAGTATGTACATAATACAACATAGCCCAAAGATTAAAAACTTTACAGCTATTTTTTATCGAAAAGCCATACATATTTATATAATGATGTCTACTCTGAGTGGCTGATTATAGAAAATTCCTAAGCTTAATAAGTGGTGAAGGAATCCATAAACGGAAGAGGAAATCCAGTGTAGCCCAAGAAAGGAACAATTATGTTATTAAAAGCACACACACAGAGATCTGCCTGAATTAGGTATCATTTAAAGAACACTTTAATAAGCTGCGGTCTGCATGCAACCTTAAGACTCGTTTGCTCTCCTGCTACTGTACTTGGTATCATAGGTCTAATTTGCTTAAGTCCTTCCTACATGACAAGAAGACTCCTGAAAACAGGAGGCCTCTCTCCGTTGGCGGTCTGCTGTATTTCACTAGTAATAAAAAGGCAGAGTCCTTTGAGGTCAGAAGCCCAGGGGTGTTAGCATGAGCTGCAATTTACAGAATGTTATTGTATTGCTGGGCATAACAAGAAACAGAAAAAAAGCACCTATAAATCAGATCAGATCAAGGAAAATTTATTTGGAACCTACCATGTGGGAGGGGTTGTGCCAGAGAGCTAAGAACTTCTCAGGTGTCCTGGAAAAATAATCAGGGCAAAAATAGAAAGCATACACATGGTCTGAATTGATAGGGTTGGTGAGGTACAAGGCTATAAAACAGGACACCTGTTGTCCTGCATGTCTGCTAAGGGCCTTGCCTTTTAAAAACATAATCAGCCACAAATAACCATTAATTTTGACATATATTACACTTTAGATTAGGGGTGGAAATTGGGTTTTAAGAACAGGAAATGAGGGAAAACCAAAACCAACGGTGTGCAATTTTTCAACTAGAAACAACGGCAACAAGAAGATATACGGGCATCAGAGGCACTCGGGGTGGAGGAAGGAGACTGTGCGATCTTACATCTGATGGTGTCACGTCTGTGACCTCCACCATTTGAGATGCTTTGATTCCACCTTGCCCAGGGGACCTGTGAGCACCCGGGGAAGGGATGAAGGATGTCTTTGCCTGACCTCACCTTTACATTGTCTGACAGCCAAAGGTATAAATCAGCTTTCCCCTGGAAGACCTGAGCGTCAGAAGCTCCTGTGAAATGGTGGAAATATTAAATGATGTCCCTGAGGGCTGGACTGCTAACTCTGTTTTCTCCTGTAACTGGGAGAGCTGTTCACAGGAAGGATGCTCTCCCGCAGGGACCCCAATTTGTATATAAAATGAAGTAAGAAGCTCCAACAATGCCTTGCCACTTTGGAAAGAAAATAAAGTTATTGGAGACTGCACTTCATGTCCATTGCTTCTAGTTCCCTTCTCTCTGCCTGATCCAGGGGAGCAGTTCACACCCCAAAAGGTACGAGAAGGCATTCATCATGTAACCTTATGAGTGGCACTATCAATCTGTGATGGTTATAAAAAAAAATGCTTCTGGACAGGCCAGTGTGCCAGTGTGTTTTTGACCTGGGCAATAACAAAAGCTAGTCCTTTCATTCTATTCAACAGAGGACGTGAACTAGGGCTTAGAATGGAGGAGTTAAGGGTTAGAACTGAGGGGCGCGTGCCCGGATGCCAGGGTTCCGTGTTCAGATCATCTCCGAGTCTTACAACTTGCCTTGTCATCCCTTAGATTCTTTCTGCAAGTCTGAAAAACAAAACAACTATGAACTCTTAAATTTCCTAATATGTGTAATCACTTCCTTTACCTTGGTACTGAGAGTAGTCATCAATAATAATAATAAAAAAAAACGATCATTTTTCTGCTTGTGTGCCTGTGTGTTGTGTGTTTTATATGGGTGTATATATGTGCATGTGTGCATGCCTAGGCATATGGAGGACAGGGCTTGGCACTGGGTGTTGTCTTAGGGTTGCTATTGCTATAATCAAGTTGTGTGTGTGGGGTAAAAGCTTATTTGTCTTATTTGTTCCACATCTATAGTCCATCACTGAAGGAACTCAGGACAGTCACTCAGGAAGTGCAGGAACCTGGAGGCAGGAACTGATGCAGAGGCTATGGAGGGGTGCTGCTTCCTGGTTTGTTCCCTATGTGCTCAGCCTGCTTTCTTACAGAACCCAGGACCACCAGCCTGGGGATGGCACCGCCCACAATGGGCTGGGCCCTCCCCCATCAATCAGTAATTAAGAAAATGTCCTGCAGGCTTGCTTACAGCCTGATCTTATGAGGGTTGGTATTTTCTCTACTGAGACTTCCTTCTCTCTGATGACTCTAGCTCCGTGGTTCTCAACCTTCTTAATCCTGAGACCCTTTAATACAGCTCGTCATGTTGTGGTGACTTCCAACCATAGAATTATCTTGTTGCTACTTGAGAGCTATAATTTTGCTACATAAATCCTAATGTAAATATCTGATATGCAGGATAGCTCATATGTGACGCTATGGGGGTTGAGAACCACTTAGCTTATTGTCAAGTTGACATAAAGCTAGCTAGCACAAGTATCTTTCTTTACTTCTCCACCATTTTTTTTTTGAGATGGTTCTCTGTGATGGCTTGTATATGCTGGGCCCAAGGAGTGGCACTATTAGAAGGTGTGGCCCTGTTGGAGTAGGTGTATCACTGTGGGTGTGGGTAAGACGCTTATCCTAGCTGCCTGGAAGCCAGTATTCTGCTAGCAGCCTTCAGATGAAGATGTAGAACTCTCAGCTCCTCCTGCACCATGACTGCCTGGATGTTCCCACCTTGATGATACTGGACTGAACCTCTGAACCTGTAAGTCAGTCCCAATTAAGTATTGTCCTTTATAAGACTTGTCTTGGTTATGGTGTCTGTTCACAGCAGTAAAACCCTAAGACAATCTCTTACTGAACTTGAAACACATAGATTTGGCTAGGTTGATTGGCCAGTGAGACCTAGGGATCCTCCTGTTATCCCTTGTACCCCCATTCTCCCCATCTTTGGGGGTTATATGCATATGCCACCATTGTCTGGCTTTTACATGGGTATATGTTTGGAGGATCCAAACTCAATTCCTTTTGTTTGTATAAAAGGCACCTTATTGACTGAGTCATCTCTCCAGTCCCCATTTTTCTTTCTGTTTTGAGACAGAGTCTCATTAGGTAGCCCAGGCTAGCCTGGAATTCACGATCCTCTTGACTCAAATTCCCAAGTATTGGAGTTATAGGCACATCCCATCCCAGCTAGCAACATTTTCTTCTTGATGGAGAACTTAAATCACCTTACTCAAGGCTTCTTTCTAGTCAGTAAATGGACAAGGAATGTCCATCTCTCAGTTAATCTTCCCAGATCGCCCAATCTTCTCCTCTCCCCTTCCTATCAGATCTGAAATAATTCTGCACAAATACAATGTCTGTTTTTGAAACAGTTTCACATGTTTGAATAGAGCATTGACATTTTTAGGGAGCTTAAAAACTTCCTGAGTTAGACATAGAACATGGAAATCTTTATTGTTATCTTATGTGCATGAGTGTTTTGCCTGCATGCATATCTGTGCACCATGTACATGCCTGGTTCCTGTCGAGTATAGAAGAGGGGGTTAGAGCCCAGAGAACTGGAGTTACATTAGGTTTGTGAGCCACCACGTAGGCGCCGGGCAGCAAACCTGGGTATTCTGGAAGAGCAGCCAGTGCTCTTTAAGTTCTGAGCCACCTCTGCAGCTCCTACATTGAGGTGGTGTGTGTGTGTGTGTGTGTGTGTGTGCGTGTGTGTGTGTTTATAACAGCAAGACAGGTAGAATACAAGCAAAAAGAAACAGCTTACACAGTTGAGAAGAAAAGCCAGTGAAATATTAAGGATTACATAAGATGGGGTGGAGGCTTAATCACTCGAAGTCTGTAAAAGATGGCCAGATGTGTGAAAATATCGATTAGTCTGGCTGCATGTGCTGCAATAGGGCATTGATTGCTCACTGACCCTTTGCTCTGGCTTCCAGGATCACATTCCAGGTATGACACATACTCAATGGTGGGGTACACCTTTTCACACCCACCCGCCTGCCACTCACTGTGGCTGAACCAGGGGTGGAAAATGGCAAGCCCGAGGCTGAGTCCCAACTAGAGAGGAAGGGAAGAGGAGGAGGAGAAGATGTTCTTTGTTCTCCCTCTTCCCCCACCACCATGAAGTCTGCAACATCTCCAACAGGCTCAAGTGGTTTTGTTGTTTCTCAAGTAGAATTGGGGTGCTTAAATGGGATGTGTCTGAAGGAACTGGTAAAGGGGTCCCTCTTCCAAAATATATTCTCAACTGACTTCCTTAATTTCTGAATTTCCACCATTAGGAGCCCATTCCCTCAGATGAAGGCACATTCCCTGTTGGCTGCAGATGCTCTGGGAGAGACAGGCATTAAGAGAAACATTCTCATCAACATTGTTTTAATGAATCACCACATCCCAGATCACCTCGAAAGGGAGAGAGCTCTCTGAGGGACAAGGCATAGAGACTTAGAATCATGGAGTAGATCCCTGAGCAGAGATAGGTGGTGGAGAAGTAGGTCCCAGTGACTCATACACGAGGTGTGTGAGGTAGTTAGTTCTGAAACACAGAGTCACTGTCAGTTAACACCAACTTAGGAGAGTGGTTCTTAACTGATGTGGGCACACATCAGGATTTCCTGGCATGCTTTTTTAAGAACACGGAGCAGCTGGTGCTGAGGCAGCACGGTTACTCGTATGAAGTTCTGTACTTGCTTCTGATGCTCACCTTGGCTGGGAGCCAAAGCCCGAAAGGGAGTTGTTGGTTAGGCCCTTGTCACCCTGATGGCTGCTGGCGGACCTGGATGGTGGTCAGAGGGAGCAGGTGAAAGGCTTGGAAACTTGTGTGCCAGATGAGGCAGCGAGTGATATGAGAGGCACCATGAAGAAAGTCATAACCAAGGACGACCTGGGAAAGGACACACACGACTTGTGCAAACTGCCCAGGACTGACATTACCAAGGCATGCAGAAATGACATTAAGTATGAATGCTGGGACTTCTGTGGAGTATCAGCTAAGCAATGCCAGGGGAATTATTACTACTATCTGACTCTGGCTTATTGCATCTGTTCAAATGGCCAAAGGAGCGTCTTGTCATCTCAGATTCCGCCCCTCTCTTTGTAGACTCTTCACCAACTGTTAGCCTATTCATCTTCACTTTGGTTATCCCCCAAAGGGAGTTGTTATCAGGTTAGAGAGCTTAGGATTAGTTTAGCCAGTGTGATAGATGTCTGTGAAAAACTGTGGTCACAGGTTATAACTTCCCCCATGTGTAAAAAAGATGGGATGGAGGGAGCCTGGGTTGGAGGGCAATCTCTGTTTTGTCTCCACGATCTTTAAAGATCTATTTCATGTGTGTAAGTGTTTTGCCTTCATGTATAAATGTGTACCAAGTGCATGCCTGCGTGACTGCTGAAGTCAGGAGTGGGCACTGGGTCCCCTGGAGCTAGAGTTACGAATGGATGTGGGCCACCATGTAGGTGCCAGGAACCAAAGGCATACTCTCTGCAGGAACACAAGTGCCCTTAATGGCTGAATCATCTCTCCAGTCCCCTTCCCCGCCATCTTGATAAAGCACACGACTTCTTCCTCATGGTGTAAGCTGGCTCTGGCTTCATCCGTCAAGAAGAAGGAAAGTGTGAACACAGAGAACCCTCTCTCCAAGGGCTCACGCATCCCACGAGTGACCCTGGAAGCTGACACATTGCTCTTACTCTCTACTGGCCACAACCTAAGTCCTGTCACAGGTTAAATCTAGCTGCCAGGAAGGGAGGGGACAGGGCCTTTAATGCTATGAGGCCATTAAAGTACAGAAGGAGAGGACACACACCAGAGGTACACTAGCAGCTGCAGTCACCTCATGACACAGTGAAGCAAGCGTTGGCTGTCACTGTGAACTTAGGACATCCAGAAAGGAAGCAAATGAGTGTGGACTGAGAAGCCACCATAACTCCAGGTGTAGGGTAATTCGTGGTGATTAGGGGAATGTGTTTCCCATTAATGAGGAGTGAACATTTGTTCAGAGTCATTATCTGTGTGGCCCAAGAGTCATAACAGAGGCCTCAAATAAATGGAGTGTTTGGTTTGCCTTTTGAAACATTATGTTTTCTTTTGGGATGATTCGGAAGACCATCCCCTTGCTCAGTGAAAGGCTGGAGCAAAGGCCTTCTTGCCTGGGTCTCTGTAGTCAACTGGTGTGTTACTGTTGCGGGTGGAACAGTGGATAGCCCGCAGGATGGCACTCTGGCAGGTGCTTATCACGCTACTAGGAGAGATGGTATTACTCACACAGTTTCTGCTTAAATCAGTGCAAGGGAGTCTGACCAACAGAAAAGATGTACCTTTGTGGAGCTTGAGGGCTTCCGGTGATGTGAGTACTTGGCAGTCAGTAACAGATATTAGAGTAACACTAGGAGAATTCTATTCCAGAAACCTGTGGTCTAGAGTGGGGCACGGTAGTACCCACCTCTAATCCTAGCACTTGAGACTTGGAGGCAGGGGGATCAGGAGCTGAAGAGCAGTCTAAGCAACATACTGGGTGTGAGGCCAGACTGGGCTAAATGAGACCCTTTCTCTGAAAAAGAAAAAAGAAAAAAAAGAAAACCATGTGATTTTTAAATACTAGAAATTTGTTAAACTTTTAGATTGTACTTGGATTGTTTGATTGGCTGTGATTTTTGCCCCCTTCAGATTTTGAGACAAGGTCTCACTGTGTGTAGTCCATGCTGGCCTCATACTTTATGTTCAGGCTGGTCTCAGACTTGTGGCCATCCTCCTGCCTCAGCCCACTGAGTGCTAGGTTTAAGTACTCTATGCCTGCTCAGAGTTGTTTGGGTTTAAAAGTAAAACTACTTTGTTTCCTAGCTTCTTAAATCATCCAGTAAACTGGTTTCCTCTTTCTGTTTTCTCATTTGCCCAGTTGATTAGATTGTATGGGCCAGTTAGCTCAGGTGGAAAGGACAGGAGGCTAATGAGACCTGGGTTACAGGTTTTATCCCTAGATAGGCCAGCTGGTGTGCACAGTTCTGTTTTATGTCTAGCTGACTGCTTCTCCAACCCTGGTTAGCTGTTCTGAAATATTTCTCAAAAGGATGGCTAAGCAGGATAGAGTGGGTACAGCACAGCGAATGTGTGACCCCCCCCCCAGCAGTCCTTACAGAGTGTCAACAGGCTAGCAAGCTCTCTGTCTAAAGAGAAATGCAACCTGTCTCCCCAGCAACAAACCACCCACATCCTGGGGATTACACTCTTGGATACTGAAGTGCCACCTTGAGAATGGTCAAGAAAGTGGCGTTAACATCTGTCACAGGACAAGGTCCCGGGCTCACCATTCCCTGCTTCCTGCTTGCTCTGAGTCAGAGTTCTGTCTCCCACTTCATACCCCACCTCTGTGTTTCCAAGCCACTGTGAGCTGTCAGGATGTTACTCTGGAAAATGATCTCCAGAACAGAATGAGATCCACTGTGTCTCCTTGTTTCAGATAGAAATGTCATTTCTCACCACCAGTGAAGACTTTTCTTTTATCCCTTATCAAAAAACCCTGCCAGTCTGTCCACACAACCTGGAAAACAAATATGTTTTTGATCCCTCTGTGAACAAACCCAGCTAGGCACCTGCACAGCACTCGGGGGTGGCTGGCCCTCATCCTGACTCTGAGCCAACTCCTGCTCTTGGAGAGAGAAAGCAAAAATGATTGATTCAACATCTTAATGAAGATAAACAAACAGAAAGGAACATCAAATAATGGCCCTGACAGTTTGAAACAAACCGAAAGAACAGCTTAGCCTTTCATACAGGAAGAAAAGCATTTCACATGGGGATGACAGTTTAATAATTTGTAAATATCACCGGCTTTGCATTATAGCTAATCCAAATATTTTCATTTCTCATCGTAAGTCACCCTCTGCTGACGGCTAGTCCCCTCAGCTCACAGCTTTCACCCTGGAGTCTTGACAGAAGCGGGGGGGGGGGGGAGTGCAAGAGAGGGGGGCTCACAGGTTCGGCATGGAATGTGAGTTACGTGGTCAACTTCCTGTATATTTTCTGATTCGAAATGTTCCTGGGTAAGACCACCAGCCTGCCTGAAGAATCCACTGCCTTCTCTTTTACCTCCCCTAAAAAGTATCAGTTCTCTTCAGACTGTATTCTTAACACAAAGCATCTCATCTTCTGTCTGCAATGACCCCCCTCCCTGCCTCCCACTCTGTCCTAAAGACACCCCCAGTCCTCAAGAAAAGAGTCAGTCATCTAAAATGTGTTCTGTGACTCTGATGCTCAGGCACGTAGGCCAGCCTTGTGAACATTTGTGTCTAAGCCACCCTTGGGCAGGTAGAAAGGAGAAGCAGGAAGGTGGGGTGGCAACTGTAACAAAAGATGTCCTGGAATCCTTTATGTTAGCCAGGACACTTGTTTTGTTCTTATGAAAAATATCTATGGAAATAGGGGCAATGTTGTTAATTCATTTGGAAGTTTTAAGAGTAAAAGCTAGTACATGTAATCATGAAAGCAGAGCTGAAGGAACAGAGTTGAGTGTACATAGGCTTTGGGCTTAAAAAAAAAGAATATATATGTATGTGTGTGTGTGTATATATATATATATATACATATATATATGTATATATATATATATATATATATATTTCACCCCACCAATTCATATATATACATATACATATGCATATACATACATATACATACATACAGATATACATACATATAGACATACATACAGATATACATACATGTATATGTATATGTATATGTATATGTATATGTATATGTATATGTATATGTATATGTATATGTATATGTATGGGAAGAGATTCAGATCAGCCCAGGCATGTATATGTACATGTATATATGTATGTGTGTGTGAGATATAAATTTACTTATATATATGTAAGGAAGACCTGTCAAGTCAGCCCAGGCAAGAGACCACACTGGATGGGCATGACAGGGAGGGGCCCAGAGATAGAAGCTGCAGTTCTGAGAATCCTCCACAGGGAAGCAGTATGAGATCAGGGTTTAGATGGCGCAGCCCCAGCTCCACCAGCTTCTCTGGCTCCATCTTCTCCTGTGGAGATCTGCAGGGCAGGCTCGACCTTGGATAGGGAGGGCTGTGAGCTAACTGGCCCTTCATTCTCAGCTCCAGCCTTCATTTCTCAGATCTCCAGTTCCTAGCATAGTGTTCGGTCTCTCCCATTATGACTTGTGCATTGTGGGGCAGGACGGAGGGCTCAGCATTCCCTCCTTGAGAATGTGTTTAGTCTTGAGCTGCAGGCACAGAGGGAAAAGCAGAATAGCCAGTCATGTTTCATGTTGGTCTTGGAGGTACAGGTCATGATAACTTCTCTGGGGCTGTTGGATCAGTGGCCTTTGACATTCTTCAGGAAAGAGTCAGTTCACCTTTGGTATGCCGAAGGGAACGGAACAAGTGAAGACTTGGTTTTGTTTGAAGTATAGGAGGTAGTACAACTTTACGGATAAACCCTGAGCAGAGAGCTTACAACTCAGAAACTGCCTTGACAGCACCCCGTGTGGTGTGGGGCAGCTGGAGAGGCATCTCGTACCTCTGACAGTCACAGACTAGAAATAAGAGAAGACAGATTTCTGATAAGCCTTAAGGTCTAGCCTGGGAATGTAGCCTACTTGGTAAGATGCTTGCCTGGCATGCCCAAAGTCCTGAGTTGGGCCCTAACTTTGGAGAAAACTAATTGTGGTGGAGCACAACTGTAATCCCAGCTCTTGGAGGTGGAGGTAGGAGAATCAGAAGTTCAAAGCTATCCTCATCTATACAGTCAGTTCAAAGCCAGGCCATGCTACATGACACTTCGACAACAACAACAACAACAACAACAGCAACAGTAACAACAACATAACCCCAAACCCTTAAGATCTATGCTCCTAATGTAGGCCTGGTATAAAACACTGAATATTGTGATGATGCTTTTTACCAAGTTAAAAATTTTTATGTGTATGAGTGTTTGCCTGCATGTATGTATACGTACTATGTGCATGCCTGGTGTATGTAAAGGCCAGAGAGAGTGTTGGATCCCCTGGAGCTGCAGTTACAGATGGCTGTGAGTCATCATATAGGTGCTGGGAACTGAACTCAGGACCTCTGGAAGAGCACCCAGGGCTCTTAACCCCTGAGCCATCTCTCTAGATTGTGGATGTTCTTCTTTCATTGTAATTAATTTTAAATTAATGGATGGAATTATATATATTTGTCACGAACAACATGGCGTTTTGAAATATGTGAAAAACAAAAAGGGTTAGTTTGCAGTGTTGACAGAACCTTGGGTCTCATACATGGTAAATGAGTAAAAATTTTTTTTTTTTTTGAGACAGGGTTTCTCGGAGTAATAAGCTCTGGATATCCTGGACTCTGTCTGTAGACTGGGTTGGCCTTGAACTCACAGAGATCTGCCTGCCTCTGCCTCTCGAGTGCTGGGATTAAAGGTGTGTGGCACCACCGCCCAGCATGAGTAATATTTTTAAGAGAGAAGAACTTGACCTTTCTTAGTAGAGGTGATGGTGAATTCCTATAATCTGAGCACTGGGGTGATAGGTCTGTGAGTTTGAGGCTAGCCTGGGCTACATAGCAAAACTCTGGAGAGAGAGAGAGAGAGAGAGGGCGAGCTTTCTTTTGATAGCGGTTATTAAAAACTTCTTAGGAAATTTAAGTTTTGAAAATTTGTCTAATACAATAAGCAGAAATTCTAGTTCCAGGATTTCGCATACCAAGAGGGAGCAGGAAGCAGAGAGAACATGAAGAACGGAGGCCAGGGGTCCCTGAAATATTTCCCAGGTAACCTCCCACCACATATTTCATTCTTTCCTTGAAATATTTCAAAACTTAAACTTTTCCTTTCTTGCCAATGTTGAGGAAGGTACATGGCACTGACTTTTTCACCCAGATCCCATTTTTCCCCTTTCATAGCATTTCTAGGTAATTTTCAGACCCTTTAAATCAGTTACCTCCCTCCTAGGGAGACACGGTAGAGAGTAAGCAAAAACCAGAGAATTGGACTGGAGAGATAGATCAGTGATTAGGAACATTGGCTGCTTTTCCAGTAGACCCAGGTTTGATCCCCAGCACATGCACACAAACATCCGACGGATCTCCAGTTCCATCAGATCTAATGCCCTCTTCTGGCCTCTGTGGGTTCCAGGGATATACATGACACACAGATATATGTGCAGACAAACTGCTCACACACATAAAGTAAATCCATCCATCTATCTATCTATCTATCTATCATCTATCTATCTATCTATCTATCTATCATCTATTAATCATCTATCTGTCTATCAATCAATCAATCAATCAATCAATCAGAGAATATAAGAAAATATAAGGTCTGCTTTGTTGTGAGTTTCCCTGCTGTCTCTGCCTCTCAGAAGGAAAAAGGCCAGAGATGGATGGAAGTGGAGTTTATAAGAGGATTTCTAGTGGTCAGTTCCCAAGACAGCACCAGATGTAACGATGCTAGCTGCAAACAGCCATCCAGCCAGTCCAGGGAGACCCTGTGGCAAAAACTGAGCCAGACAGTAGAAACTGAGTTGCAGGAACAAAACAGAGAGCACAAATAAAATATTGATCTGTCTCTCATTTTCTATTTCCATCAGATAAGTAATGCAGCCAGCGGGAGGAAGAGCGTTACCCTCAGAAGACCCTGCCATCTTCATCTTTCATAAAATGCAATCGTATGCTGTATTTGACATAGACTCCAGGAGTTCTCATCTGCCCCAATCAACCAGAAATTATCAGCAATTTTAGGTGATTCTATGTCCAAACGAGCTTTCACGCCAACGAGCTTTCAGGCTGGATGATATTGCCAGGATCCGTGTGACCTGCGATTTTGTGTCTGTCTAGACAAGGTTAGGGAAAGGTAAGAGGGAGATGAAACCTGCCGGAATGGCTCTTATTAGAGAGAAACTTGTTAAAGGGAGATTTTAACAGCTCAAACTACCTTCGAGGCCAATAAGGCCACCAAAACGGATTATTGCATCATGATCTGAGGTTGTAGAAAGGACGCCGGTGCTGACTGATTAGGAAGCTATTGGAAATAAATAAAAGAACGACATTATGTGAAACGCAGGGTCACAGCACAGGAGCATCCTGAGAAGCCATAGGTGTGCCCATCCCATTTTTCAAGGTGCTCGTGAGTGCTTTGTGTATGGCCCTGGATTGTGAGTCTTTTGTATGGGATATTTTTAGATAAACTGATTTCACAGGGAGGGGGAAGGTGATGAGTGTCTCGTTGTGTTAATCCTCCCTCTTGACACCTTTGGGATCAAATTTGGTGCAGGGCACAAGTGAAATGAGTTTGGTGGCCTCAAGCTACACTAACACCGATATGTATCCTTAAACAAAGTCACAAATCACTGGCCGGCCGCTGTGATCACAGAGCTGAGGCAGCAGGCGTGTTGCAGGTCACGGGCAGGACTGGTGGGCAGAGCTTTGTTAGGGGAACCAATCATGACCTCCCAGCCTCCTGCTTGGCGTATGCTCATGCCTCCAACAAACCTTCTCATCCATAAAGGTGAATATGCATGATATTGTAAAGCCTCAATCCAATATCAGTGTGTGTGTGTGTGTGTGTGTGTATGTGTGTGTGTGCATGTGCACGCTCAAGCAAGCATGCCTGAGCACGAGTGTGCCATAGTTTGTGTACATGTCAGAGGACACCTTGAGGGTCAGTCTTTATATCCACCCTGCTTGAGGGCAGGTTCTTTTTGTTGTTTGCTATTGCATTCTCCACAGTAGCTGACCTATGAATGCTGGGGGATTCTCTTGTCTCCCCCTCCCCCCCCATCTTGCAGTAGGAATACTGGGATAATACAGGGATGACAGACTTGTTCTATAATGCCTGACTTTATGTGGGTTCTGGAGATCTGAACTCAGGTATTCACAGTTGTTTTCTAAGAGCTCTGCCCACTGAGCCATCTCCCCAGTCCCTAAAACTATCTTACAAAACCTCTAGTTATCCGATGCCCCATGTGTCAGTCACTTGTAACTCACAGGGGTGGTGGACAGAGAGTATTCCTGTGTTTAAAATATAACTGCCTTCAGCAAAATAACGGAATTTGTGTCAGTGAATTTGAAATCTAAAGCCTGTTTGCTTTCTTGCCAGCTCAGTGAGGGGCTTCCGAGCTGCTTGGATGAAAACACAGAGATTAGAAAACAAGGACCCTGTGAATGACATTTACAGAGATCTCATACTGGAAAGGGCACATTTTATTATGACTCTGTGTCAAAAGTGTGGTTTCATCAGAAGACAGGAGGCAAAAGACACAGGCAATCAATACCTCGGCCTCTGATATCTGAACTGGGAAAAAAAATCATTATCCTGTTATTTTTCTCGTGGCACAGTGCTTGAAATACTGCACCTTGTTTCCATACTAACCCAGTAGTTGGGGGTTTGTGGGGTCAGAAACCCCTTGAAGAGTGTGAAATTAGTACAAGGCATTAGGCAAAAGTGTATGCAACATTTTAGCATGTAAACAGGGAGAAAGGCTGAGAAAAAAAATTAACCTTTTGAAAAAAGCATATAATCCAATTTCCTATTAGTATTTATCTAATAGCATGTGTTTAATTTGGGAGCCTCTGGAGTCATCAGTAAAGAGTTCCTTCCTTCCTTCCTTCCTTCCTTCCTTCCTTCCTTCCTTCCTTCCTTCCTTCCTTCCTTCCTTTCTTTCTTCCTGCCTTTTGACAAAGCAGACAGCAGACAGATTTCTAGTGGAGAGAGTCCCCTCTGTGGCATCGGGCTGCTTGAGTGGTATCTGCCTCTCTGTGTTTATTGAAGACTTTGCTTTAATGTCAGGAAGGCAAACCCACTAAAAGTGGGTAGTACAAAGAGTCTGTATTACTTACTTCTCACTGGTACAGAAAAGCCTGCTCACTTCTCTTAAGTGTTTGCAGACAAGGGAGAAGAATTTATTTGGAAACTTCTATATCCAGCCCCAAGTGCAGTACTGACTCAGCCCAACTACTTCCAATATGACTATTTATAGGTTTGTATTTTCTAAACACCTCAAGACAAGTAACCTTTCTCTCCTCAATTTCAGCTTCCAGGAAAACCCCGGGTTTATGTTATGGAGAATAGAATCACATCAGTCAGGTATGTATGCACAAACAAGTATGGCTGTCCCGAATCTGGTGTGGATATCATAACGTCACTCAGTTATTTAAATTCTGTTTTTTTTTTCCTCTTAGAACTATTCTTGATGAGATTAGCATTGTATGGCCACAAAGTCATGACCCGCCTTTCTGGGCTTTCTGCTGCAGCCTCATAGCAAGCTAAGTTGGCCCTTAATGAACAACCAAAGGTTATCTGGCTTTTCTGTCTCGGTCTGCTCTGGCTAGAATCCACCAGCCACAGATAACAGTTCAAAGTCATGCAAATGAGGATTGTGGTTACCACTCAGCTCCTTCCAGGGCGATGTTCCTGTGACCCAGTGGCAGATACAACATGGCAGTAGGAAACCTAGTGATCTCCCAGACCAACTCCATGTGGCTTTATTTCAATTGAAGAAACCACCAACATCACCCAACAGACTTGCTACAATTAAGGAAAACTGACAAGACCAAGTGTTGATGAGGATGGAGAACAAATGTAATCTGTAGGCACATGTTGATGGGGCACAGTTAGGAGAAACCCTTTGGAAAATCGAAGAATCTGTTAAAGCTAAACATGCAATGACCTCTCAGCACGGCCATTCTGATCCTAAGTGAGTGAATACCCAACAGAGAGGCAAGCACAGTGGAAACCAGCAGATAGGGCTGGAGGGTTCACAGTAACCCCTGTTCTCCCCAAAGTCAGAACAACCCAAATGTTTGTGTAGGATAGGAGAAATACAATGGATATGTGAACTACGTAGCCAAAGAACATAAGAACTAATGTCACATGCAGGGCCAGTCTGATTCTCAAACCTGGAATGTTCACTGGAAGAATCCAGGGTTGTGAAGTACATATTACATGGTTCTGCACACGAGGGTCATGGATGGACAGAGTTAACCTGGTGAGTGAAGTCAGTTACCTTTGGAGAGAAGGATTGGGAAGGGGAAGAGGATTAGGGGTGGCTTCTTGCACCCACATGGGGATTACATGTGTTTACTTTGTCAAAAAAAATTAACCAAACTCCACATTTATGATGAGCACATCTTTCTGTATGTAATTTACTATAATTACAATCCACAGAGTTATTCTTCATGCAATCTGTTAGGAACTGAGGTGCGTCGACTTCTGAAATACTAGGAAAGAAGAGAAGAGGAACTAAGGCAATTTCTCCCTAAGTGAAATTTCCTGCAGAATTAGAAAAAAAACTTAGTTTCAGAGAAACAATTACAAATATAATTGAAAAGAATTTGTGTGTTTTAGCCTGAAGCTTGTAAGGCTAAGCAGCAATCTGGTCTAACCGTTCAAATATGGACCGGTGCATTATAGTAAAGATTTTGTGAGGGGTCAGGGAGCAAACTAGCCAGCCACTCTGTGTGTGCAGGAAGAGGACATGGATCTAAATTAAATCAGGAACGATTTCAATTCAACATCAGAAAGAGTTTCTAGAGCAGGACATTAACCTTTAACTGTGGAACCGGAATGGCTGGTAAGGAAACTAGCTGAGGGCTGGGTGTGATGACACATTTATAATTTCAGGGAGAGGTTGAAGTATGAGGCTCCTGAGTTCTAGGCTAGCCTGGGCCAGATTCCATCTCAAAAACATAGTGAGGGTCTCTCCCCAAAACAGAATCGAGGGGGCTGGCTCAGTGGGAAAGTGCTTGCTGCAGGAGAAGGGAGACCTGAGTTTAAAACCTGGGTGTGGCTTTGTGTGCTTGTCACCTCAGTCTGAGGATTGGGAGGAGACAGGAGACTACTAGGGCTCAGTAGCCAGGCAGCCTAGGAAAAACCAAACCAAACCAGACCAGACCAGACCAGACCAGATCAGACCAGACCAAACTAAACCAAACTAAACCAGGAAGCTTTGGGTTCAGAGAGAGACCCCCTATCAAGGAGACAAGGTGGGGAAGGATAGAACAGGACACCTGATGTCCTCCTTTGGTCTTCTCAGGCATCCAAATGCTTGTTTGTACACACTGGTGTGTGCTCGCGGTCCCACACACATGCACGCACTCCATATTTGCTTCCTTGGGCACCAGGCACACACATGGTGCACAGAATACATGCAGGCAAAACACTTACATAAGAGAAGCCTTAAACAGAAGTGGAAGGGCTGGGGGTACAGTTCAGTAGGTACAGTGTTTACCCAACAAGCCTAAGGCCCTGCGGTTGATCATCAGTACCACACAGACTTCTGTAATTTGAAATGCCACTGGAACAGAGGCAGAAGAATCCCTGGAGCCTGCTGGTTTTGTGAAGTAAATGAGCTGTAGATCCAATGAGAGACCCTGTCTCAAAAGTAAGGTGGAAGATGACTGAGGAAGAGACCCAGTATGGCGCACACCTTTAATCCCAGCACTTGGGAGGCAGAGGCAGGAGGATCTCTGAGTTGGAGGCCAGCCTGGTCTACAGAGTGAGTTCCAGAACAGCCAGGGCTACACAGAGAAACCCTGTCTCGAAAACCAAAAAAAAAAAGGGGGGGTGGGTGGGGTCCCAACATGAACCTCTGTTCACTACATGAACAGAGTGCACTGGTGTTCACAAGCACATGGGCATGTACACACGAGCATGTACACACACATGTAATTAAAAAAGACAGAAGGAAACACTAAAGGTCTCTAGGGAGTCTGGCTGGGTCATGAGCAACTTCATACCAAACATGACAAAGACAGCAGCTTTTTAACTTATTTTTATTTTTAGGCAGAGTTTCTCTATGTATCCCCAGCTGGCCTGGAGCTCTTGCTGTGTAGATGGAATTGGTCCTTAAACTCACAGAGATATGCAACCATGCCTGACCAAAAGGGTTATTCTTTTAAAAATGTAAATTAGTATTAAATTTATTATTTGTATTTATAGTGTATAATTTACATTAAATCAGTATTATTTATTTGTATGTTAAAAATTATTTTCATTTTGAGATAGGGTCTTGCATGGCTCAGGCTAGCCTCAAACTTTAGGATGGCTTTGAATGTTTTATCCTCTTGCTTCCACTTTCCAAGTGCCGGGATTACAAGAATGTACCATCATGCCATGGGCCAACAGTAGTTTTAGATGATATCAAATTCTAGAAGTTTCTCCCCTTCCTCATGGATTCTTTTCCCTGTGTACACTTTATTTTTCTTGCCTCTAAGAAAAAACATTCCAACAATCCAAATGAACTACCCTAGGTTTGCTTTGAGGTTTACTTTTAGGCTCAGAAATATAATTAACTAAACCAGAACACAGCTCTAAAGCATTTCCTTCTTTTGAGGCAGGGTTTCACTGGGAAGCCCAGCTCTGCTTGGAACTCTTGATCGGGCTGCAGCCTCCCAAGTGCTGGGGTTACAGTCATACGCTACCATGTGGGAGCAGAAGAATATTTTTAATACACCTCCAAATATCCTCTTGAAAGATAGATAGTTTGGAGTCAAGGTTTTTCAGTGCTACTGGCTTTTTAGCTCAATTCCTATGTGGCTTCAGAGCATTCTGAAAACTGCTGATTCTTGCTCGGTAAGTGGAGACTGAATTACGGCAACAAAGGTCTGGAGACTCCGAAGCAGATTTATGCCTCATAAAGACCTATGCAAGATAAAAATAGTCACATGGAAATTTAAGGCCCTTCCTTCCAGCCTCTGCTTTTTCACATCTCTGGGGCGACTTTCTGGCATAAGTGAGCACCAGTGTTCAGTTGTTGGCTCTGAGGAGGGTCTCTGAATCACACAGCTAAGCCCTCAGACTGGATACCTTCCTGGTTCTTCCTAAAGTCCTATTTTATATGTTACAATTATATGCTGCACAAAGTATGGCACTGTCCTGTTGTCCTGTGACTGTGACCGGCTGAGACTGGAGCAAAGGGCAATGCCCCGTGTGTGCAGATTGCATTCCACGCTAGGTCATGAAGTTAGCGCAAGGACAGAAACAACTGCCAGTTTCCGACAATCAAGAGTAGAACTATCCCCTAGATTGGGGGAAATAAGTAATCGTTGAAACACAGCCAATTTAACCAGTCTTTATGAAGTCACAGTGACACATAGTTAACTATGGGGCCATTCAAAACTCTGCAGGCATGTTCTGTGAGAACAGGGGCCATGCTGGGGAATGGGGGAAAGAGAACAGATGACCCATGAGCAGGTGTCACAATAAAATACCTGTGCTTCACAGAAGGGGGTTACATAGGTTATGGGAAAAAAACCCAACTCCACCCCAAGCTGGATTCTGAAAGATGGCTAAGAAAGCGGAGGATGGAGGCTAGCTTGGAAGTCTCTGCTGAGTATGTGTGTTCCCAACCTAAAGGACCAGACTGCAGCCTAGAGATTTTCTGGGCAGTGCAGTCATGGGTGTATTCCAGGACACAGTCATGACACTGGAGGAAGAACATGAGACACCAGTGTCCTCTAGTGATGGAGATGATTTAAGTATGCTTGTTTCACGACTCTTCTATTAAGTCCATTTTTAAAGGAGACTAAGAATTCTTCTTTTATAATTTATTTATTTTTATTTGATGTACATCGGTGTTTTCTCTGCACGTATGTCTGGATGAGGGTATTGGATCCCCTGGAACTGGAGTTACAGACAGTTGTGAGCTACCATATGGGTGCTGGGAATTGAACCAAGGTTCTCTGGAAGAGCAGCCAGTGCTCTTAACCGCTGAGCCGTCTCTCCAACCCGATTAATAATTCTCAACTAAGAATAATTAACTAGATTTTAATCTTGGATTTTTTTTAAATAGACAAATTTTACTCTGGAATCCAGGTTAACCTTGAATTTGCAACATTTCTGCCTTAACCTCTAAGTACCAAGACCACAGGCCTGTGTCAGCATGTCTGGCTGCCTTGAGTATTCTTGGAGAAATGTATAAATACCTACTGAATGGGTAAAAAAATGCTTTCAAAATTTTCTCTCATATTTTTTTCTTAAAACAATGGATTAAAAATTCTTTGTTTTATAGGTAGCCATAAAAGAATCAATATTAAACAACAAAAAATACATATGTTTTGATTTAATTTAACTTTATTATGAAACAAAGTCTTGCTTTGCAGCCCTGGCTGGCCTGGAGACCAGGCTGACATTGAACTTAGAGAGCCATCTGCCTCTGCTTCTCATGCACTGGGATTAAAGGTGTTTAAAGCCCAGGTGTTTTAAGTATTTTTTTTTTGTTTCTGTTTTTTGAGACAGGTTTTCTCTGTGTAGCCCTGGCTGTCTTGGAACTTACTCTGTAGACCTCGAACTCAGAAATCCACCTGCCTCTGCCTCCCAAGTGCTAGGATTAAAGGTGTGTGTCACCACCGCCCGGCTAAGTATATATATTTTTAATTTTATGTGCACTGGTGTTTTGCTTGCATGGTATATCTGATTACCACATGTTTGCATGTACTTTTGGAGGTAAATAGAGGGTGTTGGATCCTCTGGAACAAGAGTTACAGCCTGCTGTCGGTTGCCATGTGAGTGCTGGGGACCAAACCCAGGTCCTTTGGGAGAGCTTAACCCTTGAGCCATCTCTTCAGCTCCTTAATTTAAGGTTTTGAGATAGGGTCTTACTGTGCTGGTCAAGATGGACTCAACTTCTGGGCTCAAACAATCTTCCTGCTTCAGCGTTCTGTGCAGTGGTGCAAGCTATCTATGGGTACGAGCTGCCATACCTGCCTTGAACAAATACATAACAGGAGTTATGTATTGGAGGCCATCTCTTGGAATCTAGTTTGAGGTGATTTTTGTTCACAGCCTGTGAGGACCTCCTTCTGTGAACCAAGGTGTTTACTGTGGCACCCATCCTTATTCCTCTCTTGTATTTATTTAACTGTTTCAGGTAGAGGTGAATGTGTCTGCTTAATGCAGAGACCATCTGGGGAGGGGATGGTGCTGGCGTTCTGTAATCTCAGTGAAAGTTTATACTGCAAACACATAACAGGGCCCAATCTTATGCAAATAGAACTGTCTACAATATGAAATTAAAACATATAAAACATGTTTAATGGTTTTGCCAAGGGTAAGGAAACACTGTTGACAACTATTGCTTTTATATAAGTGTCTTTGAATCTACTCGGTTTCAACATATTTGGATAGAACCATAAAGAATTATAGGGAAGCCAGAGATGGTGGCATTGCCTTTAATCCCAGGATTTGAGACAGCCAGAGACTTGAGGATCAGGATAGCCTGGTCTACATAGTGAGACTGTCTCAAAATCAGTTCAATCCAATCCAATCCAATCCAATCCAATCCAATCCAATCCAAACCAAACCAAACCAAACCAAACCAAACCAAACCAAACCAAACCAATCCAAACCAAACCAAACCCAAGAAGGACGACAGTGAAGAGGAATTTATAATAGGAACAAGCAGATACTATGGCTTTTGCCTTTTATGGGACAGTGGGACAGTATTAATATCTCTAACATACAGTGGGAATTCTCTACAGTAAGACAGTGCGTTTTAGTATGCTTCTTCCTCATAGTTAGACATAAACAGGACTGAATGAGCCAATGGCCCCACACATCACACACACACACACACACACACACACACACACACACACACACACACACACA
>NW_021620860.1:3067599-3087868 GCF_004785775.1 Grammomys surdaster
ACACACACACACACACACACACACACACACACACACACACACACACAGAGGCTCTCTGTAGCTCTGACCCTTGCTAACACAGTAGATGCTTAATAAACATTTTATAAATCAATGAGCTGCAGGGAGCCAGATTTTAGGTCTTGTTATTGATTCTGCTGCACATTGATTCATCAAGCGGATTTGGGCAGATAGCTCCTCTGTGCTCATTTTATTCTCCCTTTATGAAGTCAGGATGTTGAAGCATCTTTTGCAGAAATATGGTGATGTTTGAGATACTATGTGCAAGATGATGTGGATGCCTTGGGAGGCAGGAATCTTTACAAACAGGAGGCGTTGTTCAGGTTCCCCACAACACTCAGATTTAGTTTGCTCTGCATGGACTATGTGGAAGGCCCATGACCTCAGGAATGGAAGCTGCCAAGTCCTGGATGCCCGTGGAAGAAAGCTTTCCTTCCATGTTTTTCCGGCCGCAAGAGACCGACTGCTATTTCTCTTGTCCATCTGTTGTAACCCTGATGCACTTGTGTGCCCAGCCTCATCCTGGTCTCTCTTTATGAGCCCTGAAACAAGCAGATTCTTTAAATAGCAGAAGGTAGAAGGTGTGTACATCTGGAAGAACCGTAATTAGGCTCCTTGTTTTAAGGATGAAGAGTTCAGACAGAGATGAGTAAAGAACACTGACCGGCAACATGCACAAGAAGAGATAGATCAATCCCAACGATTCATCATGCCAGGAGCTGTCCAAATAATCTAGGGTAACAGCCAGGGTGATGTATAGTGGATGTCACTTGGCGAGACCCTTAACAAGGCAGCTAGTACAAGAGCTGCTGGTGGCCAGTGAGTATCAGAGCACAAGCCAGGCCAGGGCAGGGGAAGCACAGACCATCCATCACTGACCCAACCTAATGGCTGGCCTTATTAGTAAACATTCGCCAGGGCTGACAGCCTGTAATGGTACAGGATGTTCTCTTACTGTCCCCCAAATAAACCAGGCCACCTGACAGATGTGTGAAGTCTGTGGTGTTTCCTCAGATTCTTTAAGTAAGTATAACTCATTCTATTTTATTGAGAGAGGCAAGAGTAGGTCTTTCTGAATAGTAAGAGAAAAGGGCAATGTAAGAAGCATTTAGCAAGTGCTTGCTTAATCTATTCTGCCCCCAAGATGATTTACCTCTTCTTAACAGTAAATCAGGAAAGGGACATTGTACATTGACATATATGCATTATTCTATAGGCACTGCTGGAGAGGTGAATTTTGTCTCTATCTCTCCCTTCTATGGATCAGAAATTCCCAAAGTGGAAATAAAATCCACTCTCTGTACTAAAGATATCTAAATCTACTTTAACTACATTATGTTCTTGGAGGGGATAGCTTAATGGACTAAGTAGGAGGTTTGAAATATCTAGACTTCCTGGAACCTCAGGTTCAATTCCCGGCTGAATTGTCTCAGTCCTGCAGTCTTCATTGGCAGATAAATTAAAATCCTAAGATGCTTACTGAGCTCAGATCTCTTAGCTGAGTCCCAGCAGCTCGTAATCCTGTTTTTTTTTTTTTTTTTAAAACTTCCTAGAAGAATTCTGTATAATCTTCATGGCCCGCCTGGTGCCCATTATTCAAAAGATAACAAATGGTCTTTAAAAAGAGAGCGACTCCCTTCCCCCCCAAACAACTCTGAGAGAGTCTTGAATATCTGTGGTTGGAGACGAGCAGGGGCTGCAGTTCCAGCGTCCCCCAGCTACAGCTTCCCCTTCCATCTCCTGGATTCTGTCCCTGCCCCACCCTCCAGTGCGTCTTCCCCTTGGCTTTCTCCTTAGCTTTGGTTATTGACTTTGCTTTGAGTTCTGGCACAGGCTAGTTTTCCAAGCCTGACTTGACTTGACTTGGGACTGTCCCCTTACTCTATCTTCCAGGATTGGCACGATCCTTTACATCTCACGTGTTTCTGTGGGTGGAGAGGTGACGTGGTATAAGGGAAGTCTGCCAGGACGTTTGTCTGGCTGTGCCTGTTCACTGCTGTCTTGTGTTCTTACGCTGGTGCTGTCTTTTCAGCGGCTGTGGTGATGCGAGGATCCTTGTTGCATCTGCACTCTGGTGTGCAGAATAAGTGGGTTTGATGTGGCACAGTCCTGATACTTTCAGGTCCTGTCCTTGGTTTCTTTTTCCATCTGTGACCCCCATCACCCAGGCTTCAGCTTAAGAGAGACAGACACTGGAAAACACTTTCAGAACTACATTTTGTGGATCATTATAGCCACTAGTGACTGTCAATCAAGCAAGTACACTTTGCTCAAAATTTCAGAACATTATACAGTGTAGAGTACCGACATGTAGGATATTTACAGAGGGGAGATGGGAGCACACAGTTTTAGCTAGGTGTGGTGGCATACACCTGTAATCCCAGCACTTGGGAGGCAGAGACAGGAAGATTATAATCCAGGGTTAGCCTGGACTATATGGTGAGACCCTATCTCAAGCCAATCAATAAACAAAATCCTAGCATTGGTGGGATGGAGTCAGGTAGATCCCACTGGCCAGGCTGTCTAGCTTAAAGGATGAATTTCTGATTCAGTGAGAGATCTTGTGTTAATAAGGCAGAGAACAACAGAGGGAGGCAGCTGAGGCCCTACTCTGCTCTCTGCACATGTACGTTAAGCACACACTATGTGCATATACCATTCACACGCCAAAGAAAAACAGAAAAAGAAAGCTTGAATAAAAACAAGACTGTAGCATCACCTTATTTATATGCTGATAGTGGAGTCTGGAAGGAAGGACATTCAGTGGCTATTACAGGGGAAGTGGCTCTTAAGCCAGTGTGCCCTCCCTGGATCTAGGTGCCACTATCTACCAGCTATGAGGCTTGGGCAATCACAACCTCTGTCTCCGTCTCATCTTCTAGAGGATGGACAAAGCTATAGCCTTTGTCTTACAAGGTTGCTATCAGGATAAAATGGTTTGCTTTTGATTAGTGTTTAGAACTGTGCCCGATACTTGGCATGGTAGCTTGTGCTTGTAATCCCAGCACTAGGAAAGCTGAGGCAGGAGGATTACGGAGAGCTTAAGGCTGCTGTGGGTTACATAGCCTCTAACATGCCAGCCTGGGCTATATAAGACCTTGCCTCAAAACCAAAAAGGATGCCTGACACACAGTAGCACTACATAAATGTTGGTTAAACAAAGCTAACTACCTGGGCTATAAATTCCTTCATGCATATTAGAGCTTGTTCCTGTGCATAGCCTGTCATTAGTGAGTAGCAGAGACATTATGGCCTATATTTAATACCTGCAATTAAATTGCTGGCTTATGCGTAGGAGGACATTGACGCTATCCAAGATTGTTATGATGGCAGGAAACATCATTACCTAAGGTGTGTGTGTGTGTGTGTGAGAGAGAGAGAGAGAGAGAGAGAGAGAGAGAGAGAGAGAGAGACAGAGACAGAGACAGAGAGACAGAGAGAGAGAGACAGAGAGACAGAGAGACAGAGTCAGAGAGCGTGCACGAAAGGGAATCTTTTAAATTCACTACAGAAGCTTCTAATGTGTGTATGTGTCTTGCTCACTCCATATTGTGCCTAGCTCAAGGACCAATGCGGCACATTCTTGTTGCTAATAAGCCTCCCATGGAGAGTACTGACATTTGAATAGCCCTAAATGTTTTCTGACATCTGGCCAGAGCTAATCATAGATTCTTCTACAGGCTGGTTCCTGCTTTTAGAGGAGGTGCAAACACTGCCTTCAGGATAGTGTTAGGTTCCTAAATGGTACCCGACACGTAGCAAAGGTAGACATAATTTAAGCATTAAACTATGTATTGTGCTATAACTGGGAAAATAGCCCAGCAGCCATCAGTTATGCCCCACTTATATGCCAGTTTCTCTTCTAAGTGCTTTTCATGTATCAACTCAGTTAAGTCTCAATGCAAGCCTGTGAGGTAGGTACCCTCTTATTTTATAGATGAGGAAGCTAAGCAGGAAGATGGAATGCCTTGTAGCTTAGCTCACAGTTAAGGCTAGTAGATGAGGCTTCAGGCCGGATCGTGGCATTTTAGAAAACAGAGGAAGCACGGGACACCACAGATTTGCGATGAGGAAGAGGCAGGTGTAGGTGTGTGTGCGTGTGTGATAGTGTGTATATGTGAGTGTACATGAGTGTATGTGAGAGTGTGTATGTGTGAAAGAGAGTGTGTGTGTGAGGGTGTGTGAGAGTGTGTATGTGAATGTGTGTGTGAGTGTGTTCCTAATAGAGGTTCCTGGGCCTTTTCCAGGCAGGCAAGGAAATATCGTTGAACACCTGAACAGCTGTGTCTTTGATCAAGGGGGAGGCTCTTACATCTCCCAAGCATCGCTATGCTATGGAGGGACCAGTGCATTCGGGCCATGTTCTTGTGTGAGTGTCCTTGAGAGAAGGTGTGGATGCTATTCCCTTCACGCCTCACAGTTGGTATAGAGCCAGGCTCATCACAAGCACCCAGAAAACAGGAGGGCACGTTCCTCTTCAGCTTAAGGTTCTGACGTTTTTGTATGAGCACTTACTTATTTTTTGCTTTTATTACCTGGATTTGGATATGAAGCAGAGAGTAATGATTGTCAGCTGTTAGAAGAATTAGCTTTGTCATCACATTTATAATACTTGCTCAGAGATCCAACTCGATACAACCCCACTCCCTTTATCTTGGGCTATGTGTCTTGCCTGGTTGCTGAACACCAGTGTAACCCTCCCCAATAAACACTAGAAAGGCATTCTAACCTAAACACTGCTTTTCAGAGCAATGAAATGTATCAGCAACTCTTTCACCTCTAGGCTGGCTGGACCAAGTGTTAATGACCAGAGACCATTCCTCGTCATGGGTTTGGACAGGGTGCTCTGAGAAATAGCTCTTGGGCTTGTTCCAGTTTTCAGTGCAAAGTGCACACGTGACAAACCCAGCCCTAAAATTCACCTCATTGATGATCATCTCCCTGTGAAGGGTAAAGCATCCAGGCCCCAGATCCTGAGCTGAAAAATGCTCACTTTCCAATGGTGCCCCTTTGGGTTGGGATGTAGGTCAAGCATATTCGCCTAGCCATGGCCACGACTGACTGGGCTGTCTGCTCTAGAGCTAAAAAAGATGAGTACTTCCTGGAATAGCCACCCTGCAGTTTTTACAGGAACCAGATTCATTAAATTAAAAATAATAAACCGGTCAATTTTCTTGTTGTAACCTGTTTCTTAGAACTTGCTAGCTACACCAATGCCTTCCAGGACATCTCCTTTTGCCCGTAGAGCTTTGGGCTTTGTTCTCAGCTTCAAGGCCTATTTTTGTAGATTCTTTTGAGCAGTGGTTTTCAACCTTCCTAACTCTTCGACCCTTTAATACAGTTCCTCATGTTGTGATGACCGTCAGCCATCAAATTATTCTCTTGCAACTTCATAACTGTAAATTTGCTACTGTTATGAATGGTAATGTAAAGATCTGATTTGTCTTGATATGGAACCCATGTGGGGGGGTTGTGACCCACAGGTTGAGGACCACTGTTTTAGAGCCTTTGGATGAGGACAGGAAGAAAGATCATCTCTAGCAAAAATAACTCGTGTATGGACAAATTGAAACAAATGAAACCATATATACAATCAAAATGATTATTTCTTAAACTTGTTTTATGATTAAAGTCCAGAAAGTTTTTGTTAGACAAACACACCAAAATGGAATAGAATAGAGGTCAAATAAAAATATTAAACAGAAGGGTCTTTGCATAAAAAAGACACTGGAGGGGTTAGAGATGGCTCAGAAGTTAAGGGCTTGCTCCTCTTCAAAAGGACCACGATTCAGTGCCCAGCACTGACATCAAGTGGCTTATAACTTCCTGTTAGTACATCTCCGGGGAACCTAACACCTTTCACACACACACACACACACACACACACACACACACACACACACACACTCATACAATCATACACATACCTAAATAAAGTAAATTTAAAAAAGACATTAGATAGTCCTTTATGATAACAAGGTATCTTATATGTGTCATTCCATGTAATCCTCATGACATAGGAGGCAACTGTGACATGGGAGGATAAGGGTAGATAAGTAAGCAGGGTTTGGGTCTCCATGTTTTACACAGTAGTTTTCAGGCCAGCCGCTATTGCATCACCTGGAAACCTTTGCCACATCTTTGGAGAACCATCTGGTCTACCAAATCTCAGAATGAACTCCTGGGTTGTAACTGGAGATTCACAGACTCATTTAAATAATATATTACAGCCTTGCTTGAGAAGCATGTTCATATGAACTGTTTCTCAGTCCAGTCACTGGGCCATTATTTCATAAAGAAATAATATGGTGGAGGGTATTGTCACAGCAGTTGCACACGCACAGATAGCGAGACACGTGCTGCAGAGAGAGGCCTAAATGAAGAACAGGAAAACTTAGGCATAGAAAGTAAAGCTAATTAGCAACTAGCCTAACTGGAGGAAAGCCACTATGCAAAGAGTCTATATAGGCAGGAAGGTTTTGAAGCTGTTTCTACTTCTACAGTCCCAAAGAGTTACTGTGGGCCAGAGGTGTCTCATTCTGCTGCTGGGGACATCTACTGTGGAAAAGCCACAGACAGTTCAGAAGAGAGACCATGTGTGCCGCAGCTGACAAGTCCATAGGGCTGGGCTGCAGAAGCCCTTTGGACCTCACAGCATGCCGCCATATGCCCTGGATGCCAGACATAGAGTCAGAGGATTTAATGTTTGCCCCGCTGGGTTTGGACCTATTTGCTCTAATCTCAATCTTTCTTATGATCCCTTTGTAATGGGAATGTTCATGCCATTGTATCTGGAAAGGATGTAACTTAAAAAAGCCCTTCTATCTTACAGAAGCTCACAGTCAAGAGTTTAATTTGAGTGTCAGAAGAGATGTTGGACTTGAGCTTTCGAGTAGTGTGGGAATAGTTAAAACCACAGTGAGGACCAGTGAGACCGCTCCACTGGTGAAGGTGCTTGCCTCACGAGCCTGATGTCAGGACTGAAAGTTCTGAGATGATGAACTACAATAGTTCATTTCTTCTTCTAAGTTGATTTTCTCAGGGATTTTAACAGCCATGAAAAACCGAGTAACATGGATATAGATTGTAAAGTCAGAGAAACTAAGTCGACCAGCTAAGTGTAGCTGCCAAAAGGGACAGATTTGCTAAGGAAGTGAGAACAAGCTGGAGAGAGGACCAGCAGTTAGGAGGGCTAAGAGCACTACCTGTTCTTTCAGAAGACCCTAGATCAAATGCTCACACAGTGGCCTGTGACATGAGCTCCAGAGAATATGATGCCTTCTTCTGGCCTCCTCAGGTCTATGCATCACGCACTCATGCGCACAAACACACACACACACACACACACACACACACACACACACACACACACAGAGAGAGAGAGAGAGAGAGAGAGAGAGAGAGAGAGAGAGAGAGAGAAGAAACAAAATAGAGAATGGGCTCTCCCTCTGGTTTTCCTTATTGCCCGTTTACCTTATCTATCCTACAATCCCTTAAGTATCTCTCAGAATGCCCTAAAACTCCTTGGAATATAACTTGAAACCCACCATCTCTGGCCAGTCCTGTGCACACTTAAAAATTCAGATCTCTGGGTGTAGCTCCAGAAGACTGAATCACTGTCTGCGGCCTGGGACCCAGGACCCTGAATGTATGGCTGGGGACCACCTTTTAGCCTTCTTCCCATCTGAAATGAGAACACTGGAGACAGGCTAGCCTAGTACTTCACACTCCATTCTTTGTAATTGCCAATTGATTTCTATGTGACCAAAGACACAAGTGAGAACATTTCCATTCAAAGGTTTCCGTGTTCTTGTTGTACAATGACATGGGGACAAGGCCTTTCCTGGTGGCGGTTACCATGTTCTCTTCACAATGACACAGGCACAAATGTTTGTATGATGATGAAAAAGCCTCTGTATTTATTGAAGCAGCAGATGGCCACGGAAGTGCTCTGAGTGTTTGAGTCATCGGTAAGGGCTCCACTGTGTATTTTATGGGCCTGGGTAAATGTCAGCCTTTACCCAGAACACGGTTACATAAAGGGCGTGGAAATCAGGGACTGTGTAGAGTTAGAAAGGCACCCCTCTGCTTTTCCCATAGGCTCTGAGTAAGTCTCCCATCAGATTAGCTGGAGCCCACTTGATCGCTACAGTTTCAATAGCTTGTTCAGACATCGATTGCTGTCATGTCACCCGGAGAAAAGGATTAATAATCGGGTGCTCAGGTTGGCTCAATACTGCTGATAGTGCCTGACAAAAGACTGTTAGTAGGTCTCCCATGGGGACACTGCCTGTGGGGGGAGCTCTAAGAACAGCATTCAGGATTCTGCAGAATAATGCCAGACTCCAGAACCTCAGCCTACAAAACCCAACCAACGGTCTCCACGTCCAAATCAATCCATTTCTGAGTCTTGCTTTTCTGAGGCTCTCAGATGATTCAGAGGTAAGATTCCTAGTGGATAGCCACAGCCACTCCTGTGTCCTTGTGTAGGTCACCGTCTGAACTGCTTCCGAGGGACACAACTCAGCCATTCCTGACCATGGACCACAGACTCTTGGTTTGTCAGGTGCATCCTAAGAAAGTTTTGCAGAAATGTACTCGACCTTCTAGGGAGAACATGGCTGCAACTGAGGCTGATGGATGCCTCAGTCTGGGGACATTGCAAGTCCTGGGGAGCCCATGTAAAGGAAACCCTGTCTCAGCTGCAGGAAAGTAATTGGAGTAGCTTTGCAAGGAAAGATGGTTGTTCAACTGAGATTAAGATGAAGAAAGCTATTAAGAAAGAATGGGAGCTGGAGAGGTGGTTCCGTGTGTAAGAACACTTGTTGCTCCTGTGGAGGATGCAAGATTCGGTTCCCAGCACACACTCGGTGGCTCACACCTACATGGCGGTTCATCACCATCCGTAACTCCAGTTCCAAGGGGACCCAACACCCTCTTCTGATCTCCAGGGGCACCAGTCACATGTACTGCACATATGTACACCTCACACACATAAAATGAATAAATCACAGGGAAACAGAGAAAGGTAATGGGCGTGGGGCTGCATGCCTATGACCCCAGCATTTGCATGGTAGAGGCAGGAGGATCAGGAGTTCAAGGCTATCCTCAACTACACAATGAGTCTGCAGCCAGCCTGCATTATGGGATATCCTATCTTAAAAACTTGATTTTTTTTCTTTTTTAAAACAGAAAACGGTGCTATCTCTTCCTCTTGAAAATAAGTGGAAAGATGGCTGCACCAGAAAGCGCGGCATCGCTGAACCAGCTCTTCCCAGTTTGGCAAAAGTTTGGATGCTTGGGTTAGAAAGAAGAAGGCACTTCCAGATGTCTAGGTCAAATAAGAATGGCTGGTAATGTGAAGAGCTGGACTGTAATGCTATGAACTAGTCTTTATTGAACAAACGGTATAAAACAGAAGCAAAAGAGACTTCCAAGCACAAGCTGACCTTCTGTCTAGCTCATCCACCCTTCTAAGACAGAGTTCCAAGTCCTTTCTTAGATTGGTTTTGGGCAGTGGAAGGTGTTAAAAAGCAGGATGCCTGGAGCCAGCAATTCAATGACAACATGCCTTCTTATTCAAATGCATCTAGATAATTTTCTGCATTTCCCTAGCAGCTTTATTTATTTACACTTTTGTGCCATTCCTTTTAAGCACCCCCAATGCTAGTTATTTAACAGTCTACATTCAGATAGGAGGATTTAGAAAGGCAGTGGGTACCATGCTGCTGTCTCCACTAACAATAACACAATTAGCTCGATGTCAGCACTCAGCTTGTTCTTATATATAGGTTTCTTTAAATATATCCATACTACTTTAATTAGAGTCACAGACTATTTTAATTATTCCTCAAAGACTGAGCACATGGCATTGATAACCACATGAAGTAGAGAAAGTCGTCGCCCTTGCCCTGGAGAACATACAATGCTGGAGATTGTGACACATTTATGGGGAAGTGGGTAGTGGTTTTGGGTGATGTGGGTACAGATCTCAATATGGGCAGCTATGAAGATGAGTGGGGCCATATGACACTTAGCATAAGGGAAATGACATCCAGAGCCCAACAGATCATCAGCACCATAAAATTCTGAGATTCAAGGAATATAATTTTTTAAGTTCATTTTTCAAATGAGTATGGATATTTTGCTCGCATGTATGTTTCTGTGCCATATTTGTGCCTGGTGCTTGAAGAGGCTGGAAGAGGGTATTGGATCCCCTGGAACTGGAGTTACAGATGATTGTGAGCCATCATGTGGGTGCTGGGAATACAACCTGGGTCCTCTGGAAGAGAAGCTAGCGCCCTTAACCACTGAGCCATCTCTCCAGCCCATTGAAAATGTCCTTATTCAGTTCAGCAAGGTTTAAATTTTGTCTAGTTCAATCCTAAACATCTTTATTCAGCATCTGTTATGTGGCACGCAATGTTCCAAGAGCCCTGGGGGTACTAGGATAGATAAGAAGCTTGATTTTACTTTCAAGAAGCTCTACTTTCTTGCAGGAAGAATGCTAAATGAATATTACGACTGACTGTGATGAGTGAAAAGCATGGTTGCAGAAGTTTGCATTCGTACAAATCAATGAAGGAGACATAAGGTGTCACGAGACGGCAGGGTGCATTTGTTCAGAAATGACGTGACCCTGGATGTTTTAATAATCTGTAATAAAGCATTGGGAAGAATATCTGAATGGCTTCTAGTTTGGTTTTATGCTTGACTACAGGGAGATTATATCTGCTTAGAAATGCTTTATGGAGATTCAACAAGGAGTGGTGGCCAGATGGCTCAGCAGGTAAGGGTACTTGTTACCAAGCTTGATGATCTGAGTTTTCCAGGGGATCGACATGGTGGAAGGAGAGAGCTAATTATTCCTTCTTGTCTTCTGGCCTTTGCATGTACTCTATGGTGTGCATGTGCCTCCTCCACACACACATAGAAGTAATTTATAAATGCAATAATAAAAAAAAAAAGTTTAAAGGAGGCCTGGCGAGATGGCTCAGTGGTTAGAGGCACTTGTTCTTGTAGAGGACCTGGGATCTGTTCTCAGCACCCACACTGAGTGGCTTACAGCTACCTGGAACTCCAGTTTCAGGAGATTCGATGCCTGCTCTGGCCTTCACAGGCACCATACATGTACATGGTAAACAAATATGCATGTAAGAAACACATCCATACATATACATAAAAAGAAATAATTTTAAAAGATGATTTAAAAATGTAGAAAGATTAATCAAGATGGAATTTGTTAATGTTTCAAACAGTTCTTGGTATTTGCTGTCCAGCAACAGCTCAAGAAAGAGTGGGGCTTTCTTTGAATTTCATATGAAGGCTTCACAGAGGAGGCAAAGACTAGCTGGGTTTTGGTGGATGAATGGGGTTCCCTAAGAACAGGAGACACGGTATGGGCAACGAGATGTGAAACCGTAGGGAGAACACCAGTATTATTGACACATCAGAGCAAAAGGAGAGGAAGACAGGGAGATGGCACTGATTTGCAAAGAAAGAGAGAAGGAAGAAAGCTGTATGTACTCAGGACCGCTGCTTCCATGCGACCATGCATTACTGAGCATTGAGGCAGTTGAAGGTTCATAAGGTAACAAATGATCTCAGCTTGTCATCTAGCTATGAAGGCTGAACATTCTCTAAAGTCAGCTTTCCTCCAGGAAGTCCCTCAGTGTTGCTCACAGGCCCCATGTGGGAGCAATCCACAGGACAGGGACACCTCTCGCCAAACTCTCGACTGCAGTCCTCTTACGCAGTTATTACATTAACCATGATAAATGGACAACAGATTACCCAAGATGCTGTTCAGCAGAATGTTTTAGAGCTGGCAAGCACAATCAGAGAGAGGAAACACAGCTTGTGGGGATGCGGCCAATCTGGGAATTGCAGGGGATGTTGGTGTCCACCTCCCTGCTCCACCTTGGGACACTGAGACTCTGCAGTGCAGGATGTGGTTCTCCTTTCAGAAGGACATCACCTGAAGGCATGTCTTCTGGAACAGCTACCACAGCTCTTGCCTTTGCTTTACTCCTCATGAACCTAGAGCCAAGCATCCCCAGTTTGTATTAGAAGATGCCTTCCCTACAACACGTGCACCCAAAGGACCACACTTGAGTTGTTGAGAAATGGCTTAGGTTGATCCATTGATTTAGGGGAGAATCTATTCCAGGCTCTTGTATGCATCTGCAGGCACAATGAATAGTGGCTACACAGGCATGGGGTGAAGGTATTCATTCAGAGTCAAGGGACAGTTTCACACTCATGTGTAGATCTAACAAGACTCCTTTAAAGTACTTATGTGTGCATGTGTGAGTGCCCATGGGGGTCAGTCAGGTCAGGGCATGGCTCCTTGGATCTGGGTTATAAATATTTCTGAGCTCCTCAGTGAGGGTGCTGGAATTCAAACTCTGGTCCTCATGATTGAGCAGCAAGTGCCTTGCCCTCCAGGCCATCTCTCTAGCACATCAGTAAGGCTGTTTAAAGGTGAGGATGCTTGTGGATATTCTTTCATTTGTTATCATTATTTCATTCTTTATCACCTAACATCTTCAAAATTTTAGGTACACGAGAAATGAAGATGAATAAAATAACTGCCCTCAAAGAACTCAGCCCATAGGTTAAGAGATACTTATGCTCTTGCAAAAGACCTGGGTTTCACTCTCACCACACACATTAGGTGGCTCTCAACCACCAACCAAGAACTCCCATTCCAGGAAATCCATGCCCTCTGTCCTCTGTAGACACCTGCATGCACATGGTGAGTACATACATACATACACACATATATACATACACACATACATACACACACACATACATACACACATACTACACACATACATACATACACACATACATACACACATGTATACATACACACACATATACACACATACACACATACATACATATATACATAATACACACATACATACACACATATATACACACACACATACATACATACACACATACATACACACACATACATACACACATACATACATACATACACACATACATACATACATACATACACACATAATACACACATACATACATACACACATATGTACATACGTACATACATACACACATACATATATACATGCACATATAAAGAATTTTTTTTTAAAAAAGAGCTCAGCCTAGAGAGGAATGAGGTGTGGTATTGACATATAGTTATGGTACAAATTGTTATCTCTGTTATCATTGCGCTAAGGCATCTACCAGATTCTCTCATTGCACAGAGGAGAGTAGCTGTTCACATCTCCAGTGTTCTGTTACCATTATTGAAATATACACCATGCAGAGGCTTCTGCACCACGGTGCATTCTCAAGAAGTATTAACTGCATTAATGAATAAACAGGGATCCATCTCCTAATATACATCTCTCTATAAGATTGTTGTTTAATCACTTCATGAAATTAAATGAAGAAATCCAGAGCACCTGGTGTGAGTCTGGCAATCTATAGACACAGAGGGACCATGGAAGAATATCTGCTAAAGGGGGAATGGGCAGATTCCCATAGAGACTGTGATGTCTGAGTTGGATTTTGAAGGGAGAGTAGGAATGTGCCAGAAAGCATCTATGAAGTCACGAGAGAGTATGTTCCACACTTCATAAGGCATTTTGTATATCTGTAACCCCAGGGTACTTGGAGGTGAGGCATTCTAACGAGGCCGGAAGTCATAGTAGCTTACTGTAAGGTAGCCACTGGGCAGCTCCTCTACGTGCATTCTCTCCAATAACTGTTGATACTGAAGAGGGTTCAATTCTTGTCTCTATTCACTAAAGAGCATGCCTTTAGTGGAGATCAGAAATTTGCCCATGACACGCCTCTGAAATCTGAAGGTCATTTCAAAATTCACTTCTTTATGACTCTAAAGACCAGCCACTTGCCAGCAGTAGCTTCACCGTATAGATTGAAAATGCATTTGTAAATCAAGGCAGTGGATCACGAATTTCAGGCCAGTTAGTGAGACCGACCCTACTTCAAATATTCACTGTTGTGCCTGCCTTATTACTGCTTGTTCTCAAATACAATCAGAGAACATGACAAGATTTCTCAGATCTACAGTAAAATGAAAAATATCAGGACGATATGGAGAACTTTTACATGAAGTTGCATGGTTACACTTTACAAAATATTTGATTCTGAACTGACGTTTTCCCTCTTTCCTGACATTATAATATCTCCTCTTAAAATAGTGTTGATGGGTAAGAGTGACTTAAAAATGTTCTTATCAAAGCTGAAAGTTGGCAATCATCTGATATATTTCCAAACTTAGAGATAATCACCATAGGACATAAAGCTGTCCTGTCATATGTGTGCTATACAGCAGAACTTAGAGCTATGCTGCAAACAATAGAAGAACACGGACACATACATCTGTAACATGTAACATGTAATGTGCAATAATCTGTAATATTAAATAAATACAAAATAAAACATAAAATAAATATATGGTCTATGATAACATACATATATATATATAAAATATACTATGCAATATACAATATATAATATGTAAGATATAAGATACATTAGCAATAACATTGCAAAGTTTGACTTTTTTAAAAACATAACTATTTATTTATTTTCTGTATATGTATATACTGTAGCTGTCTTCAGACACACCAGAAGAGGGCATTGGATTGATGGTTGTGAGCCACCATGTGAGTGCTGGAAATGGAAGCCAGGTCTTCTGAAAGAGCAGTCAATGCTCTTAACCACTGAGCCATCTCTCCAGCCCACAGAGTTTGACTTTTATATGGTTTAATTCTTTCATGCGCCTGGAGGGGATGGCTGGTAGGAAGATGAGAATGAACATGGGGTGATCATTAGAAGGTGCTCACCAGAATCCACCATAGACAGGGTGAGAAGTCTGAACTAGGGCCAAGAGTCTCAAGAGATGTACCAGAGGTAGACTCATTGAGTTTGGATGTGCAGGAAGAAGACTCTAGAATCGTTCTCAGACTCATGCCTTTGAAGGGTAAGCTTATTCTTAGGATTTTCTGCACATAGCTGAGTGGCATGGTGAGGGAGAGAGGGCGGGAATGGTTATGAATTGAGTAAGAGATAACCCTACAAGTCATGTGATTGAATACTTGATTCTCCACTGTCAGGGGTGTTTTGAGAAGACTGTAGAATCTTTGCAACATGGGTCCTTGCTGACAGAGGTGGCTCACCAGGAACTGGCCTTGAAGGCTACCTACATGTGGTCCTAGTCTTTGGTCTCTGCTTCCTGACTCACTGGTGAGGAGTTCTGTCAAACCCACCCAGGGCTATCCAGTCTCTCTCCCATGCCTTCCCCACCATGATAGACTAGGGCTCCTTGCAACTGTGATCCAGTTAACTCCATTAAGTTGCTGTTCTGTCGAGTATTTTGTCATGGTGATAAGAAAAAGAGTAACCAATATAACAAGTTTGGTTCCGACTTATTTTGAGTTCAAGGACAGGCAGATGAACGTGATTTAAAAATATAGATTCTATCTTCCCAAATTAAAACTAATATTATCCAAAATAATTATAAAGATAGCTATAACATTTATAACTATAAAAGCTGACCTAGGTTGAAAAATACTTCAGGCCTAAAAAAAAAACATAGGTTTGCTACAGAAAGAAAATTGTTTGTTAAATATACAAAAGCCACCATGGATTCTCACCACATGCCGGTTCTATGTATGGTGCTCATTACCACACCATAACGCGAAGATTCAGAGAAGCAGCAAACTGGCAAATGTTACAGAGGCCAGGAGGTCATTTTGGACCTATCAGAAGGACTAAAATGATGTTACGAAGTGCTTTGAGATCTTTCACTGAAAGACGCTCAAGAGAAATTAACGTTGACTAGGAAGAGGGAAATCTTTAGTTACCCAGAAAAGCTGTAGAGAAAAGATATTGACTCGGTGACTCAGAACCAGATGCAGCTGGCTTAACTTCTGAATTTCTTTGCTAGTGAATAATAACAAATCAAATGGACTCTTTAAAAAATATATGAACTCGGCTACCTGAAGACAGAAATGAATTGAACACAATATCCAGCTCTGGACAATGAGATTCCCATTCCCTCCCCCAACCCCCAACCCCAATTAAAGGGAAGAATCCTGACCTGACAATCTGCCCTTTGGTATCTCAGACCCAGGCTGAGGGCAGATGTAGTGACCTCCTCCTGAATAAAAAGGGGAAGGGGATTGGGCAGTAAATTCTGTCCTGGCGAACATCAGCCCGGCAGTAAATCGGAATCCTCTCCGTGCCCTCTTTATTATCACATTCACAGCGTGAAGTTATGAGCTTCCTCACAGCTCCTGCTATAAAAGTGTGATGGATGGGAGGGACACCTCGGGGAGTTAATCTATTCTTCCATTAAATTTTACTTTAATTGGTCTGTGAGTCAATCAGAAACCCACTAGACAGTGAATTAAGAAAGAAAAGAATGAAATAGAAAAGGGCTTTCTTTTGCAGTTACTATATTATAATGCAAGATTATTCTTCCATTGGTTAAAAAAAAAAAAAAAGGAAGACAGTCGGTCCATACAAATAATCCTTGGCTCTGGATGGAAAACGAGAGACAAACAGGCACTCATGAATCCTGCTCACTGGTGACATTAATACATATGACATTTACACAGAGTCACATACTCCACCAAGGAAAATCAAGCTTCTCAGCCCCCTTTACTCCCACCAACAGCAATTAGGATTGGGGGGGGCATAGGGAAAATGAATACAAAGATGCATATGCTGTTGAGAACCTCTCATTGGTAACGTAGCCCCCGCAGTACAAAAGAGAGGGTGGATGCGGAAGACCAGGGCTGAATCGGCTGAAATGTCCGTGGCCTCAGTTAGTGAAATGTTTGTGCTGTGTTTAAGGACATAATAGGCTCTGATGAAGATTCTTAGAATCTAATAATGGCCTCTCTGGACTTCTTGTCTAATTAGTGGAATAAGAAGCGAGCTGGCTTAGAGCTGAATGTTGCCCGAGATGGGGGACGAGAGGGGGTGGGGAGGTGAAGCTGGAAGCAAAAGAAACAGAGTGAAGCAGAAGGAAAGGGCAGCCAGAGCTTCAGGAGCCATCCTCCTGCGCTGACAACTGAAGTTTATGCCTTGAAATATATGATAATAAGGTTTTATGGGAGTGAGCCCCTGGGACCTGAATGTCTTTCTGTAAACAACAGACTTCAGGGAGAAGCCAGGGTTTGAGTAATGTACTCAGTCTTGACTCAGGATAAAAAAAAAAGAAGAAGAAGAAAAGAAAGAAAGAAAGCAGAGAGCAGTGGAGACAGGAAATAATTCCCTTTATTCTAACTGTAGAGCTGAGTTGCAGGAAATACCCTTTGAGGGCAAAGACGATCAACCGCCATTGTAGAAATATGGTTAGTCGGTGTTTGGACAAGAAACCCAAGCCTCTGTCATCTCAAAAATCTTAGTGCATCAACAATATATGCCCAGAAACCAAATGGGTTGTTGTACAGTGGCTGAGTGGCATTGCTGGAGGGACACGGCGTCTTTGTCCTTGTGTCATGTGCTGTTTATCTGGCCTCCCACTCCACAAAGGGTTAAATCCAAAAGAGCCCTTGTTCCCACAGGCTACATTTCAGGTTCCAGGTATCTAGATGATATCACTAGCTACAGAGGAGGATGGTTTCCTTTGGAGACCAGGGTCAGGTAGAGCTCAAAGATGGCCTTAAGCAAGTACTAAATGATCAAAGTCCCCAGTGTACTGTGAGACAAAATCAGGTTGCCTTGAAAATTCTTCATCCTCAAAGACAATGGCTCTGTCCTCTTCTTTCTTTCTTTCTTTTTTCTATTTTTTTTTTTTATAAATGCGAGGTCATGGGACAGTAAAGTATGATTTCTATTGGCATTAGTTCCACTTTATATATTAAAAAGATATTTGCTGTGCCCTAATCACTCTGGGTCCTGGATCATAAGGGACCCTGTTTCTTGGTGGGAGGCAGTAATATGAAGGCTTTCTTAGTCATCACTAGCCTCTAGCCATGTTGGAACACCACATATGGGGCTCCTCAGACAGGAAGTCAAAGTCTGGCCTGACCCCTGGATGAACTCCGTGCATTTTCGGGCAACGGGCCTGATGAATCCCTAGGGACAGAGCTCTTCTGTGCCTGTGTCTGAACATTTGAGTTTATCCCTCTGTGTGCATGCGTGGAGGTGGGTGGTACTGAAGGGAAGGAGGGTGTGAAGGGCCTGGATAATTATGAAAATTAGATCTTTTCCAGCAGGCTTCAAGCTCAATTTGGGCTGACAGCTCATGAACAGATCATCTGAAGTCTTAATAGGCCAATGCTGGCTCAATAGTTGGGTGGTTAAATCTTGCACATTTGTACCACAGCTGACACCCAAAGCAGCCCCAGATGCCTCCGATGGATGACACAGATGAGCCTATATTTAACATTCCTCCTCTCCGGGGAGGGCCCCACAAGGCACAACGAAACAAATCTAAAATCACACTTAGAACTCTAGCCTGCTGAAGAAACATCCCAGAGTTCTTTTCACCATCAGATACCCAGTAGCAGAGGCAGCATACAATTAACGGAACAGTTTAAGGTATATTTAGTATTGACATCTTTCCAAAGTATTTCTGAACCCAGCAATAGGAGATACTTTCCAATGGTTTCTATTTCAAAACCAATTGGCTAGGGACAAACAAAAACAAAAACAAAACAAAACCCCCCAAAAAACAAAAAGAGAGGGTTGTTTGTTTCTCTCTCTTTCTTCCCTTCAACTTGAGTTGCTTGTCCCCAAAGAACAGACTCCATTGCCTTCCACACATTGTCATTTTGCAAAAATGTCAAGGCTTCAAGGTTCTTGACACATCCTGAGTTTTGAAAGAATGTGCTTCCTAAATATTCCTGATAATGGCCTGAGGACCACAGGGGTCAGTGGGCTGGGGGAAGCCAGCATTTCCTGCTTGGAAGAGAACTGTGCCAGGCGCCTTAGAAGCATTTTATGGCTATTTTTTCTTTCTGCGTTTGCACTCTCTGCTTCTCCTTGAAGTTTCACGCAGGGGAAGGAACAAACCAGGCATCAGTAACCTGCTTGGCATCTGGCTTTCAGTGAGTGGCTCATCTGCCTCACCCCTCCGGCTTCTTTAACTGAATTAGCTGTATTAAGTGCCTTGGTAGCCCAGGGAGTGAACGAGGTGATCGGTGCCTGGGAAGGCATGTTAGCGGGGTATAATTCTGCCGGAGGAGAATGGACTCCCCAGCACATGGGCTTAAACTGCAGAGTAGCAGGGCCCTAAATCTCCGGTTGCAGATTTACAGCCTCTATTCTCCTTCTTTACTGCAAATACAATCCGGCAGTAATGGTCTAACATAGCAACACCATCACCAACCGGCTGATGGCTCGCATAAAAGCAATGTCAACCAAAAACTATGAGTTTATAAAAGGGAACAAACCCTCAACAGTGACAAGAACATGAAACCTATTAACAATTTAAACACTCTTCATTTTTTATATCCCACCTTGAAGCTATTATTGCTGATAGAAAGCTGCTCAGTGGAGTTAACCACTGCAAGGAAGGGTTAGGAGCCAGCTTAGCTCTGAAGACAGGAGGTGACATGGCTTGAACCATTTGATGTTGTGGTTTGAACCCTTGTTAATAGAAACACCACTTGATAACTTGTAGCCAAAAAGAAAGTCTCAGGAAGGTACAGGTGGGATCGGCTTACACTCTATTCTCAGGGAGCGTATTGGGTAAATACAGGCCTGGACTCCCTGGTCTACTAAACACTGCAGGGCTTGGGAAACAAGCTTAGCATATATATTAGAGGAACTTCTGTGGGGAAAATTAAGCCTCAGCTCTTGCATTACGGTATTTGTGTTCCCACAAGGCTCTTAGTGCAGTGTCAGTACTAAGCCTTGAGGGGGCATTACCACCAGAGAGTCTCACTTTGAGAATTGCTACCTGAGCTGTTCTACAAAGTGGAGCCGGTCATACGCTATCACCTCCCAGGCTTTAGGTAATCCGTTACAGAACTGTAACTCATTCATACAACTCAACGGCAGTGTCTCCCATTTAAAAATATTACTGTGGAATTCTCTGAAGATGCCTGGACCACCTTGTTCTCACCTTTCAACTTCCTCCCTACCCCCACTGAAAATGAAGATAGGACTTTAGAGCTCACTCCATAGGCTAGGCTGGCCTCAGACTCACAGAAGTCCTCCTGCTCCTGTCTCCCAAGTGCTGGGATTAAAGGCATGTGCCACCACTGCCTGGCTGAAG
>NW_021620860.1:3087968-3092714 GCF_004785775.1 Grammomys surdaster
GAGAGAGAGAGAGAGAGAGAGAGAGAGAGAGAGAGAGAGAGAGAATGAAATTTAGCAAACATCATGCTTTAGACACAGGATCTTTAAAAGAAAAGAAATCCTGGTTTTGCAACAGGGAAAGAAATCACATTGAACAGATTCATAGGTACCCATTCAAATAGCACCACTGGAGTTAAAGACTTTGATTTACATGTACTGTGTTGATTATTTGAGCAATTTAATATAAAATTTCATCGGTACTAATGGGCCTACGGGAAGCACAAATAAAAGCAAAGAAAGATACTCATTCTGCAGTAAAATGGAAGTATCATTAATATACAGAAAATATAGGTTTCAGAGGTGAGTGAGCAGTTGGTTTGTAAGACAACTCCTAAATTGTTGGCGTTTCCACAAGTAAATCGCCATCTCTAGACACTCCTAACCTGGACTGCTATAAGGAATGGGATAATTTTGCTTATATTACATGTACAAGAGTTTTGATCTGAGCAGACACTGCCTCTGTTGGCTTTAAGGGTCTCCTTCTGTAGAAGAAAAAAGTTGAGAGGCAGGAAAGTACAAAAGCTAGATGAAAGGCAAGAAGCAAGGAATTAACTCAATGAAAGTTATTTTTTTCTCCACACCGGGCAAGAAGCCAATCCAGCGTCACTCCAGTTAGAACAGGGTTAGGAAATGCTTAGCCTAACCACCCACAGAGGCCAGAATTCATATGGCTGTGCTCTCACGGTAGTTAGCAGTAAAGGAGGCAGCAGGATGCGGTCTGCTTTCCTGGCTCTACACAATCAGCCCAACGAAGCCTTTCTCCAGCTAGAGTCACAAACCATAAAAACTGCCCCATCCCCACATTCCAGAAACAAAGTCTTTCCTTCCTCATCACCCCCTAAACAAAGGGGACAACAGTGCACTGGGTGGGAACATCTTGAAATAAGCTATCACTGCCCAAATGGAAGGAAGTCACAAGGGGAGGCTGACGCCATAAAGGCAGGTCTATCCTATTGAAACCAGCAGATGGGGGTCATAAACACTTCCTTCTCCTGCTAACAGCCACCAGTCAGCTTCATCTTTAGCTGCAGCTTCCTGTCAGGTCATAAATACCTCTCACTCAAGCCCCACTCCCAGCTGGGCCTGGCCAGGCAAGTGTACTTCCTGTTAAGCCAACAGAAGTGGATGGGAAGAAAGGAAGGGGCTGCCGATGGCACTTATATGTATTAAAGGAAGCTTGGGAACCCAAATGCTTAGCAACAGCCAGGAAGATGCACTTAGAGGAAGATGTGACCCCAGGGAACATGGGTCAGGGAATTTGTTTAAGATGACACGTGCAAACTCGGTAAAAGAGCTGAAGAGCGGTGTGGGCTTTTGTGCTGTCTTCTGGAGCAGTGGTTCTCAACCTGTGGGTTGTGACCCCTTGGGGTGTGTGTGTCACATATTAGACATCCTGCATATCAGATGTTTACATTATGATTCATAACAGCAGAAAAATTACAGCTATGAAGTAGCAATGAAAATAATTTTATGGTTGGGGGTCACCACAACAGGAGGCACTGTATTAAAGGGTCACAGCAGCAGGGAGGTTGAGAACCACTGTTCTAGAGCTTTCCTAAAGGGTATTGTGGATTCCCCTCACTTGTCTCTGGTTCTGGATCCTGCCCCCTTAGCACATATAGGAAGAATGTGAGCGTAGTTCTGGAATAAAGCCCTTTGCTTAGGCCAGAGCTGGAGAAAGAGTGTAGCCTTCACTTTCTGAATTTGGGCACAGATGGACGTGTGACCCTCTGATTCATTCCTTCTCAGGAGAGAGTTTCATTCTTATGAAAGCACCTGTCCGAAGGATTATTGGCAGCTCTGAGAGCCTCACAGGATACAAACCAAGAAGATAGCCCCCAGGTGGCTACAGTAACTGTCCTTGAATTTCAGCGATATTTACTATTTTCCAAAAGTAATTTTAGTATTCATAAAGCCTAGCCTACACTCTGATTTTTAAATTTTGATTCTATTTTCACATTTATCCATTATCTATTTACTTATGGAGTGGCTGTTCTCTCCTCTCACATGAATTTCCAGGATCAAAATCAGGCTGCTGGGAAGGTGCTTTACTGTCTGGGCCATTTCCTGGGCCCTTGTTTCATTAATTTTGAGACGGGCTCTTGTTATGTGGTCCATAGACCAGGCTAGCCCAGAACTTACTATGTAACCCAGACTGACCTCAAACACATGAGGACCCTTCTGTTTCCATTTCTAAAGCAAGTGTTAGAACTACAAGCATACAGTACTATGTCTAGTTTCTTTATTTTATTCTAATTAGTTTTTTCAAACGTCGTACTTGCTAGGCAGACATTCTACCACTGGGACAAACCCCAGCTTTAAATTATTTTCTAAAAGCAGCACTTTTATAAATAAATTCTCATAAAGCAGTTATTACTTAATTTTATTTTTTATCTGTTTTACTTTGTTATTATACAAAGTCACATAAGGCCATTTCCATGCAAATATGTAATGTATTTTGAGTATATTTCCTTCTTTGCTCTGATCTCAAACTCCAAAGACTTCTCAGACAGTAGTGCTAGTGACAGGCTGTTGCTGACTGTAAGTAAGCTCCTTAGTCAGACAGGATGAAAACGCCTTGGTTATGTTTTGACAGTGATTGATATGCACTGTTTTAGTTTATTTAATCTTTTAGTTACTGTGAGGACTTAAAAAGCTTTTAGGGTAGCATATGTATTAATTACATGCATTATGACCCCTCCATACATGTATATATTTGATCATAATCACCCCATTACTCTCTGTTCCCTGCCTTACGTTGGCTCCCTCCTTCTTCCTCAACACTTCCCTTTCGTGTCTTTTAAGAGTCTCAGGCAGGTGAGATGGCTCCGCAGGTAAAGGCGTTTGCCACCCAATGGTCCAAGATCTATGTCTGAAACTCACATAGTGGACGGAGAGAACCAACCCTTGCAGGCTACCCTCTGACCTCCACACTCACTCTGCAGAAGATGAATAGGCTCGTGTGTGCACCCACCAATAATTATAAGAAAGATTTTCAGGGTGGTAGGGTGGCGGTGGTGTCACATAGCTTTAATCCCAGCACTCAGAAGGCCGAGGCAGGAGGATCTCTCTGAGTTCCAGGACAATCTGTTCTACAGAGCGAGTTCTAGGACAGCCAGGATTACACAGAGAAATTTGGTTTCAAAAAAAAAAAAACACTATTTGGCTTTCTGAGTCTGGCTTATTTCTCTTAATGCAGTTCTATACTTTGTGACTTTTAAGAGAAAAAATAAGACAGTATCAACTTTATTCTATTCTTATTTATTATTATTATTATTGTTGTTGTTATTATTTAGGTTTTTCGAGACAGAGTTTCTCTGTGTAGTCCTGGCTGTCCTGGAACTCACTCTGTAGACCAGGCTAGTCTCGAACTCTCAAACTCAGAAATCCGCCTGCCTCTGCCTCCCAAGTGCTGGGATTAAAGGTGTGCACCACCACCGCCTGGCCTATTCTTATTTTAAAAATCAAGTTTACTATGGTAAGTATAACAAACAGGTTTGACTCCCAGCCCTGATTGACATTTCACAGTCATATGACGTCAGGACAGTTACCCCTCTGCTTCCATGTCCTCACCTGTACACCTGCTACAGTCGCAGCCTGTTTCTCATGTAGCTCACTAAGCCTGGGTCACTCTCAGGGCTGTCTACACCTTAAAAGAAGGCTTAGGCAAGTTAATCATCTGAATGCTACTGAAAGCCAAAGACATTGATTACATTCTTGAGATCCAATTAAGCTGAACATCAGACCTCAGTCTGGCATTCTGTTAGTTAAGCTGGCTTTCCTTCTCAGTTCCCGCACCGCTCCTCCTCCCCTCCCCCTCCCCTTCTCCTTCTCCTCCCTCTCCTTCTCTTCTTTCTCCTCCTCTTCCTCTTACTCCTCTTCCTCTTCCTCCACTTCCTCCCATTTCCCCTCCTTTTCCTTATCCACTAAGAGTCACCCTTGCAAACTTGTTGGTGTTCCCTGAACACACTTTGCATGTCTCCATGCTGTCTCTATGTGGATGTAGCCCCTTTGCTTTGGAACCTCCTATTCCTAGCGGTAGCCCCTCTGTCTACCAGTAGAAAGGATGTCAGAGCACACATGTTTATTTCATCTTATCCTTCAAGGTCTCTTTGTGGAGCATCTTCATGGATCATGGGCTTCTGGGCTAATAGCCTAGTTTTTTGTTTGTTTGTTTGTTTTTAAATAAAATAATTTTGTTTGTATGAGTGTTTTGTCTGCAGGCATGTTAGTGTATCACCTGTGCGCTTAGAGCCCATAGAGACTAGAAGAGTTTGTTGAAGCCCCAGGCACTGGATTTATAGAAAGTATGAGCCACAATGGAGATTCTGGGAGTCAGACCCAGGTCCTCTGGAAGAGGAGTCAGTGCTCTTAACCACTGAGCCATCTCTCCAGCCCTGGATCTGGAAGAACCTTCAAGATCAAATGGCCTAGGCTCAGGAGATAGCTCAGTTGGTAAAGAGCTCTGCACAAGCGTGAGGGCCTGAGTTTGGATCCCCAGCAGCCATGAACAAGTCCAGACACAGCAGCACGCATCTGTAATCCTAGCCTGGGGGGGGGCACAGAGATTGCCAGTTTAGTTGAGTTGGCAGGCTCTAGGTTCAGTGAGGAACCTTGTCACAAAAAAGGAGAGGAAGATACACTCGATGCCAACCTCTGACTGCCAACACACACACACACACGCACACGCACAGAGGCACACACACA
>NW_021620860.1:3102714-3159308 GCF_004785775.1 Grammomys surdaster
GAGAGACAGAGAGAGAGAGAGAGGAGACGAACATACATGACCTGGAGACCTGAACTGTTTAGTTGTTGTGGGTCAAGAAGGCAGGATCTCTGATTTTAATCCTATGGTTTTCAACAGTGGTTTTTCAGATCAAAAGTCAGCTAAAAAGATGATCTTGTTTTCAGTGAGAAAGAGAAACCTTATAATAGACTGAAAGGATTTTTCTGGTTTCTACCTTTCTGCCTGGGTTTCCTGTAAGTCGTGAACTAGTTGTTACTTTTCTTCCGTTTGTGGTACCGGTGAGGAGGCAGCCAGTGACTTCTGGGAAAGCCTCCTCATCCTTATCTTGAGTACAATGTAGACAAGTACCAGGATATCACTTTAGTATCTTACTCTACTCAAGACCTCAGTGAACAGCACTTGCCATTCAAGATGCTACAGTGAACATAAAGGAGAGAATTTCAGGGAGCTGAAATTCAAGGAGGTCTGGCACTAGGACAAAAATGGCCAAAGGTCTGAGATAGCACAAGTATGTGCATGTGTGTGCCAGTGTGTACAGGGTGAGATGATTACAACCAAGCCATCATGAGAGAGGAACTTTTATCTATCTAATGTGCTTAAGACACATTTCCTTAATGGCATCGGCTTCCCTAAAGATCTCAGTAGCTTTACTGCTGGAGCCGATACCACAGTTTGACAGTATCTATAGTTGGAACTAATTGCATTTGCTTGCACCTCTTGCAAACTGGATGCAAACATTTATTTATTTATTTATTTATATTTGTTTTCATTTTGTTTGTTTGTTTTTGAGACAGAGTTTCTCTACATACATAGCCTTGGCTGCCCTGTAATTCACTATGGAGACCAGGCTGTCCTGGAACTCACAGAGATCCACCTACCTCTGGGTTAAAGGCATGTGCCCCCACTCCTGGCTTGCTTAAGGTTTGAGCACCTACAGCATGAGTAGCATCATCCTGGTTCTTAGTAGAGCCCTGTCACAGGTCTTTCAGTTGTGTCCCAGGCAGAGAGCATGAAGAAGCACAGCAAATTTCAGATAATGAACTATCCTAGCTTTTACCACAGGGGAGGCTCTGGACCTTTCTCTGGAGATTTGCAAAAGCAGGGAAGAAAGAAAGATGTCTGAAGCTGAGGCATGGGTGAAATGTCCCCACAAGGCTCCTCTGGAGTTCAACAGGACACTTACGTGTCTCACTCTTAAAATGTTGCATGCACTAAGTTTTGAGAGGGTCAGACTTGGGTTTCTAGGCCATAGCAAGTCTGATAATGAAATAGCAAAGGAAGACAAGTAAAAATTGAGATGGTTTCCCAGGGAGGGACATGGGATGCTTGCCAGACAACTTATACTACTCTTGACTCAAGACAGTGCTAGCCTTTTTACAGGCAATGGCTTCATTTCCCTCTACAATTACGTAAGTGGCAATGCTTGGTGTGGTTTTATAGAGATCATATAATGGCGGTTGTTTTCTTCCAGGGGATCCAAATTAGGTGTGGGTCAAGATGGCTACAGGAGACTTCTTTTTAGGCATAGGTGGCAGCTTCATCTCTCCCCTCCTACCCTAGACCTGCTGTGTTCTCTAATGAGCCCTCTAACACGCAACTGTGGAAGGTACCAGAGCCAATGATGTCCTACACCTTTCCTATGTCCCTTGGAGAAATCAAGACATGCTTTAGCTGTCACCAAAGGGAGGCAAAGGGGCAGAGTTCAGATAAACTTTTGATAAAGTGTCACAGCAAACCCCTCATCATAGGGTAGGAAAGGTCATACAGTAAAAAAAAAATAATAAGAAAATATAACTGCTTTCTTATGAGGGAAATATTATGAGTTCTTCCCCTTTTCCAGCTTTTATGGAAGGAGATTCTGCCAGTTCCTTCAGAAAAAAAGAAGAAAAAGTAGTTTTAAAATGAGATTATGCACCTTCAGGGTGCCATTAGGAAGTTTTACTGTACTGAGATGACATGGGAGCTCTGGAATTAATATCCCTGAGATGCTTCAAACCTGCAATAGCAATTATTGTACTGCGTGTCCCTGGATAAATAATAGGGCCATTCAACTAATTAGCTTCAATGATTTCAGCTCCCTGTAAATTCTCTCTCACTCAGCTATAAAAATAACACTAGGAAAACTTTTGGTAAGAGGAAGTTCTTTTTTGGAAATGTTTTCTTTTCCTTTCCCCCCTTCAGTTTCTAAATATATAATGCGTAGAGTGACGTCACATCCGAGTACCTACGGAGGATAGATTATACAGAAGCTGGGTATGATTAATTGCTCCAGGCCACTATTGAACATATTGATTTAAATCTCGAATTCTTGGCCTCCACAGAAAGCAAAGATAAATACTTTGAGTAACCAGTTTCTTGATACACAGTGTAAGCAATCGTACCTGCATGGACCCTAGGACACAGACCCCAAGTACACATAAACACACATCCAAAGATAAGCACAAGGATTATTTATAATGATACTTCAATACATCAAAACTGGGCTATTTCATGAGTTTGGCAGTACATTAGCTTCCTGATGGTATGTATGCTTGCAACCTTGGTTCATTCTTTTGCATTGACTATAGACCCACTAGATCCAGTCCTAAGTTGATTTACACAAATGTGATATTGCTCCCTCTTAAAGTGACAAGGATTCCCCTCTACTTCTGTCACCTAGAAATACTATTAAATTCTGTACATTCTGGGTGGTAAGAGACTGAACTTCAACATGATCAATGGCCTTAAAATTTTCAATATGGTCCAAGAGACCTGAATTTTCTTAAAGCCCTGGGGTTTGTTTCCTTCTCCTCTGGGTAAGCTATTGAGCTTTCTTCTTTCCCCTTCCTGGCAATCTCTTTACTCATGGAAATGAATCAGAAGCTCCTCCCAGGTACAGGTTGGTACCCCTCCTAAATGTCACACGTCATCACAGAGAGTGCAAGGGAGCTGGTGGGAGGCGGGTGGAAATGCTTCATCCTTGGTAAAGACATGACAAGGAGAAGTCTGAAGCCTCTTCATGAGCTTGTTTTTAATTAACAGAATATAATTATAATTAAAGCCAGACAAAATGACTGGATGTTAAATCAGAATTCTGTCTAACAGTGCGGGCGGCAGCTATCTGTTTGCACTCATTAAGTGTGCCCTGCACCACTTTCCGGGGCTCCCACCCTGCTCTGCTACTTACAGACAACTTTTTTTTTTTAAATTTTTTTTTTTTTTGCTACATAAATAGATTCTTTCTTTTACGTAGTGATACTCATGAACTATATCTGTAAAGGTAGTTGTATGGCATATTAAGATGAACACAGTCTAATAGAAAGGAACACATTAAAAAAAACGTGATTTTCCCCTAAAACATTGCATAATTATTAAATTCAACATTATTTCCTTAAAATGAATGATCATGTAATCTGGCAAAGAGATTAGTTTTTCTAATTAAAAATTTAAATGTTAAGATGTTCCTTAGAGTAAAATATGGCCTGTTGACTTTAGAGTGTTTGTTATACACCTGTTCCTCATCAGTCAGACGTTCTGGTCTCTCCACCTTTAAATCTTCACCCTAAGATGTACCCAGATTTGTAGCGTCAACTCCCCCTTATTTCTCTTTGGAAGAGATCTGCAGCCTCAGCTCGTGAGAAATGCAGTCTGCTCACCCTGGGAGGATATAAGTCATAACGTTTGTTTTGGAAATCTATTTCATCCAATATTTCTCAATGAAATAAATTGTATAAATGAAATAAAACCGACACTGCAATATTTACTAAATCACCAGTGCCTGGCTACCTCTGCTTTCTCTTTCCTGTTCAGCTCAGCAGGCAACAGAGCAGAGGGGCACAGTTCCTGCAAAGATGCATTCTTAAAATCGATACAAATAAGTTTATAAAACAACCAGACTTTTGTCCTGGCTTGTTATCCCATGCATTTGTTACCTTTTCTGTGATCCTCTTTGTAGAAATGTGAACCCTTTAGCTTACCAAAGTGTGTGTGTGTATGTATGTATGTGTTCATGTATGTGTGTACATGTGTGTATATATGTACATGTGTATATATGCATGTATGCATGTGTGTCTGTATGTGTATATGTGTGTATGCATGTATATATCTATGTCTGTGTATGTAATTATGTATGCATGTATTATATATGTATATGTGTATGTACATGTGTATATATGTATGTGTATATATATGTATGTGTGTGTCTGTATGTGTGTGTATGTGTATCTATCTGTGTATCTTTGTATGTATGCCTGTGTGTCTATATGTGTGTGTATATGTGTATCTATATGTGTGTATCTATGTGTGTATATCTGTATATGTCTGTATGTCTGTGTATGTATGTATGTCTGTGTATGTATGTGTGCATGTATGTGTATGAATGTATGTAAATGTATGTATGTATATATGTATGTACAGAACTAGGAAAAGAAGATACAGAGAGTAAAATGGGGTATTTAAGTCAATCAATTCCATATAAATTACATAAGTGCTCAAATATTATAATCCACACTAAACAATAACTCAAATATAATTGACCTTCATAGTTGAAAATAGCAACAGAAATGGAGTGTGGACAGAAGAAAACACATATCAAAAAGATGATTCTTCATATCAAATGTACACATGAATGGAAATGAACGTACTTCCAGGGTTCTCTATCAGTGTGAGCTCCCCCTGGGCTGTGGCCTCACATTCTCATACTTTGCATTGACAGTGAAGAACATAGGCCCTCCATGGGCAACCCAGTCTTCCTCACATGGGTGCACTCAAACCTTCATGTGGAAGAACTCCCCTGTACGCCAGAGGCCTTTTCAACTGCTAGGGGTTCAGGGCTGATGTGCTTGTTGATTCTGAGATAATACAGGTAAAGCAGCCTATGGTATGAGCGAAGGGGTTAACCATGGGTGGAGCCTCTGAGGGCACCTTTCGGCAATGTGTGGCAGGGAAGGAAAGGGCAGATTTATAAATAAAGTTATTTTTAGAAATGGTAAGTGGATGTGCATTATTAATGACTGTAAAATATGTCTCAATATGGAGAGGAAAGTGGCCACTTCTCAAGATGGAATGTAGCCAGGACCACAGTCCCTCTGTCCAAACACTGTTGAATAGCTCTTGTGATTTTGGAAGACACAAAGTACTCCATAAGCTCGGAGGGTTTGGGGTGTTAATGAGTCAGTCCACTCAGCTAAGCAGAGAGACGGTGATGAAGAACTGATATCTAGTGAAGATTCGGAAAGCCACAGGGTATTATTTTGATAGTCTCGAATTATTAATCCACACACTATATTGAGCTGGGCATGCTGGCAAACACCTTTAATCCCAGATATAGGCAGGAGGACCTCTGTGTGTTTGAGGTCAGTCTGGTCTACAAATCAAGTTCCAGGAGAGCATAGCCAGGACTGTTACATGGAGAAACCCTGTCTTGAGAAACAACTAAAACAACAAAAAAATCTTAGCATATTGTCAATTAAAAATATTGTGTCTGAAAATAGCTATCTTACAAAATGTAAAGGCAAGTCACATCATCAATGGACTGGAAAATACTGTCATTTGCTCAAGATTAGGGAAACATACTGATTCCCGATTTACTATTCCATATCATTTAAAAAAAACTTAAAAATTTTTAACACCATACAGGTAGATTAAGGTATCCACTCACACACACTTGCTGAGTCCCAGACTCCAGGCATATCAGTGAACTTTTAGAATGGACATTCTGAAGCCACGGACCTTCCTTTACTCTACCCTGTGTTAGCCAGCTGCTATGATCTCTGTTCATATATTCTCAAAAACGTTTCTCTTTTTCTATTTACCTGCATCTCCAAATACCTACCCAAATGGCATTTAGCCACTTGCTCTCAAACACAGATATTACACATGGAGGTATCTGCATGCAGTAACAGTTGAAACAGCAATACAGACGGGGTTAAAGATGTCCAAACTAGTGACAGGTGGTTATACATTTCAGACTTAGAACTTATGCACAGTTTTATTATGAAGGGTATATTTGATGTATGTCCATGGACACTCAGAAATTTTGCTGGGGGCTCATTAAGAAGGAAAAGATTAATTCACTCTCTTTGTCCTTCCTCCACCTCTCTTCTTCCCCCTCCTCTCTTTCTCTCTCCCTTCCTTCCTTCTGCTATGTAGATGGGAAATTTTGTCCAGCTGCCCGAATCTGAGGTTTTCTCATACTGCTCATAACAACGATCAATTTTTACTGCCGTAGAAGATAATAATGGTAATAACGGTATGGAAAAAAAACCTACCATGACCTATAACTATAACTTATTATGGCCCTTTAAAAAATAGCTGTCGTGTATGGGTAGCTCCCTCCCCCTTCTTGAGAGGCAGGGAAAGGAGCTGATGGCTGGGGCCTCTGAGGATGCCCATATACTCTGAGAGCATGTAAGATGCTGACCTGCTCCCAGATGAAGCGCTGCTTTGCGGATGACACACAAGGATGAGAAAGGGGACTCAATACTAGGAGCCCACAGAGCACAGTCACCTTCTGCCCCCTCCTTCTTGTACCACGTGCCAGCAAAAAGCCCCGTCAATGTGCACAGTGGTGCTTTATTGTCAGGGTTCTCTGCTACTGAAAGGGTGCTCTTACATAGTAAATCATCAGGGTTCCCAACAGGGCTGTCCCACAATCACACTTCTGATGCTAACGTTTCAAAGATCTTTGTTCACCTGAGTAACAACTGGAAATCACCGTCCACAAATCCTGCTCGGCTCCTCCATCAAATCTGTCAGAGAGGGCACAAGATATAAAGCTCTGTATCATCCCGGTCCACAGATGCCTACATGCTCAACACAGACTCACCTGGCTTCTGTGTTCTGAGAAAGGATGGCCCTTATAAGACAAATTATATTCCAGCCACTTTAAAATGAAGTGGATTCACCAAGCATAGTTTATTTTCATGTCTGGAAGCTTTCTTTAAAGCATGACTGTGCAACAAAGGAGTTTAATGCCACTTGAGTCTGTAACACACTGCTTACTAATAAGATTTATATATATTACTGGGGCCAGCAAGGAAACCTGAATGACTTGCAGTTTCTCTAGATGAGATTTAAAAAAAAATCTTTAAAAGGGCATGCGGAATACAATGAAATCAGACGCTATCAAGAAGAAGAGTGTGCAGATAACACTCGCTGCCCATGTGCCAGCCACTGGACACAGGGCAAAAAAAAAATTGTTTTTCTTCTGACAGACAACTATGCTATAGCCACTGACCATAAACGGCCATGGAGTTACAACTGCTTTTAAAACGTCACACAGGGACAAACTGTAGAGATGGGAAATTAGATAGTATTGAGAGGTTTTAGAAAAGGGCCAGTCTTCTCTTTTCAAATCCTGGCTCTGCATATAGGAGAAAGAATGAAGTATAACTCATCGCTAATCATGCATATTTTCATAAGCAAGTATTCATACCCACAATGTGACCCCGATGGTTTTCTGGATTCCCCAGGATTACCTAACCCTTTCTGAAATATTTGTAAAAATGGAGACTCATTCCATCGTTTGAAGATTGAGAAGGATGAGGTAGATGAGGTTTGGGGAATAATTAAAATTTTAGGCAGATGCTTAGCTGCCCATAATTTTTTTAAATGGGAGACGCTACAGAGTGAACTACACAAATGAATCAAGCTAGAATTTCCAGTTAAATACGCGAAGACAGGGCAATATACTTTTAGTGTGTTGAATAAAATGGAGAATAACCTATATTAAAAAGCACATAACAATGTCAAACCTTTAAGCTTCCAGCCTGAGGATTTGTAATAAAATGAAACCATTAGGCAAAGAGTGGTCACCGTGATGATGAGAAGAAAAAAAATAACTCCAAATCCTCATATCTGTTATTATATTAGAACAGTTCACGTTTTCTACATAATAACATTGGGCATTAAAGGGCCATTTCCACACACCTTATTATTATTTATGAAATTACAAGTACACACGGTGTCTGATAACTCATCTCCCTGTATTAAAGAGGAACATACATTGTTTTTTAAAATGTCTGCCTTTTACAAGGTGCTGGATAACAGCTTTCCACGGCGTAGTCACGAGTGCATTATATAGCATGCTTTATAAGAAGTTATTAAGGGTTATGACTACAGCCCTGTAGTCCTAATATAAATATGAGCAAGGCATTTAGGAATGGGACGCTCACTTAAGACTGTTCTCTGCATAATTTGTAGCAACATGATTATCACAGAAGACATACCATGTTTACAGAAAAAACCGTTTCCACCAGTGTCTGTAAAAACACCCTATAAGATGGGTGTTTTCCTAGCAATTTCACAAAACCCGTGCCTTCATAAACAAGAGAAGAATCCACAATGCCACCTACAGTATTCTCCACAGTCCTCTTTCTTTGCAAGGCAGGGGGAAAAATCGGGTTTATTTGCAAAGTCAGGCGCCTGTAAATTTCCAAACTGCAAGTAGGTGGCAGTGGCGACATTTCTGGATGATTTTTCTCAGTTGGAACATGTGAAAGGAAGGAGGTTGGGGGTCGGGGGGGGGGGGGAGAGAAAGCCCTCCTTAAAAACAAGTTACATGCATACTAAAATAAATAACGTCTTGAAATGTAACCTTCCATAGCGGATCACCATTAAGAACTAGTAAAATATTTGTCTTTAGGGACTCAAACCCACCAATCTCTTAATGAAGTCATCCACAGAGTGAGAAGCGAGCTGCATGGTTAACAAAAAAACAAAAAAAAAAAAGGAAAGAGAAGTGTTAGTTGACTGACTGTTTTCCAGAAAGCGAAAAGTAAGATTTAAGTATTTGTTATGAGTGAGAGATTCTAAGACCAACAGCACAGAACACTTCAATTTAAAACTAGTAAGTTAGCTTTTTTTTTTTTTTTTTTATAAAGCCATTAGGACATTTCCTGTTTGACTGTAAATTGGAGAGGAAGGCGAATGCATTCATTAAGATTTCGTCTTTAATGAAAGGAAATCAATTGAGGGCATCAAAAATTGGGTTCGAGAGGCTATTAAACCACGTAGACATATTTAAAGTGTGTTCAACTCTAAACAAACACTGAAAACATTAGAATCAAACCACTCGACGTGCCTCTCAAGGTTAATGAGTTAGCAGTTGGTTTTTATTCCATTTCCAAGTTTACCTGTAAAGACAGGCAGCATCATTACGTTGTCTTATTGGTTTGGTCTGAGTGATTTGACTTGTGGACATCTTATGAAAAACTGTGAAGTACCCAAGAATAAATTCTGGAGGCGTGTGAGAGAGCCTGAGTGTATGGAGGGAAAGAAACAAGTAGAAGAATCATTGGAGGGGGAAAGAAGGGACACCATGCTATAGTACGCATATCAAAATGCCACGTGCAAAGAAAGGAAGGGAAGCAGGTCAACCAAAGCATTCTCCATAAGGCTTTTCTCTAAGTAGCCTTTCTCCCTTTTGTGATTGGCTAATCATGCAGTCAACAGCAAAGGCTACAGTAGTCAAGAGCTGTAAGAAGCCTGGTAAAAAGAAACGCTACATTCTTACAAGTCTGGTAAAAAGAAATGCTACATTCTTACTGTTGCTGTTTCTTCTTGTCTAGAATGTTCTTCTAGTCGTCTCTTAAGATTCAATTCAAAAGCCAGCTACTCGAACCAAATTGACTTTCAAAGCCCCTGTGTGAAATAATGGACCCCTGGTTTTGTACTTTAAAAATTCTACAGAAATAATGATGACGAAAATAATAATAATTGTATTTTAGTATTAGAGTAGCCATGTTTGGGTCTGGATGATGAGCCTGAAGTCTGGAAGATTCAGGAAGACAGCTGTCATCCTTGACAATTTTGGATGCTACATCCTCCAATGAGAGAATGCTTCGCGCAAGGAACTGAATTAGTTGGGGAAAAAAATCATCTCTCAATGTGTGACGTTTCAATGCTGCAGACAATGGGAATTCTATTTTGCTGACCAAGAGAGCAGACATGCCTCGTAAGAAGAAATGTGGTTCTGTTGTACTCCCTGGGTATTGGACTCGCAGGTGGGAGACTCAGCAAGGAATTAGCATTCTGGAGGCAGTAGGGGGCGTTCCACAGCTGAGTAGCCGGATAGAGGTTGTGTTTACCGGTGAAGGGCGGAGCCTACAGGAAACTTAGTCATTGTCCTCGTGACCTTTAAAGTGCGCAGCAGATTTGTGCCTGTGAGTCAGGCGGAGAGGAGATGACAGCACCACAGGCAAAGCTCCAACACGGGAGTCACCCTGAACCCAGACTTCTGTATTAAGGGGAGATTTTTCCCTCCTCGTTCCCTTCTCTTTCTTGTTTGTTTTGTTTCAGAGACTGAGTCTGGCTATGGTAGCCCAGGCTGGAACTCACAGTTGTTCATCTTGCCCTAGAGGATAGAATGCTGGGATTACAGATGTGTGCCAGGTTACCATATACACAGTGAAAAAATATTGGAAAAGTTCCACAAGACCTCTTCAGGCAGAGAAAAATCCCTGGGGCCCATTATTCTTCTCCCCAGAAAAGCTCAATTTCATTCTTCTTCAGAGAGTATGCAAACCTCAGCACCAGGCTACAACCAGGAGTTGCCATGGGCTCCTTGTTATCAAAGACTTTGAGGCTTCTAAATGCCTCAAATACTTAACACAAGTGCTTAGAGACATCTAAAGATATTAGGGTGTGGCTCCGCGTGAAGAAGATGGGGAGAGGAGTACAGGTGTCTAGCCTTTCATCCTGGCGGCTCAGAGAGACCTATGTGTCTGCTGAACAGTCCCAATCACTGGCTAAGGCTCACCCCAAACCAGCACGTTTATAGTTTTAAGAATAACAGAAAACTCAAACAGCACAACTTCAGAATAAAAGCACATTTGGCCGGGGTGGGTGTGGGTGAGGAGGGGCTAGAAACCCAATTTTAGATTACTTCAATTCATGAAATTCTAACATTCGTTGTATTGTACAGTAGTGGCATTATGGTTTTAGTTTATTTTATTATAAAGTATTATAGTATATTTTTGTGTGATGAGCAAAGACTGGAACAATTAAAAGAAACCATGTATATTACAATCTAACAGCAGGAAGGTTTGCTTTTCCTTTTCTTTGAACACTTAAAATTTCTTACTCTGTTAAAAAGCCCATAAAACAGATTTTGTGAACATATGTTTTATGAGTCAATGCCAAAATAAGAGTGGTAAATCCCTCAATCACAGACGTAATCCTTAAAGCTCACACTTAACCATCCAGCCGTGGTTCTCTCCTGCCCTCCTGCTCTTCCTCCTTTGCCATATTCAGATATTTCATTCCACATATGTACTTCTTTAGCAAAGCCGGTAGAAAAGAAACAGAAGAAATAAAACCCAGACTAGAAGATCCAGATACTTCTGACATGACTTTGAAACCTGTCAGGGGGGCATGAGAAATTGAAGCTAAAAAGATAATCAAGATTTGGTACAATTTTGAACACTTTAGAATCTAAACAATATTCCCTGTGTTTTCCCTTTAATGCCTACAAATTTTTTTTTAGTAAATTAATTGTAGTTAAGATGTCCTAAAATAATTCAGCTACATGATTTTTTTTCTTTTTACCTTTTAAGTCTCCAGAGGTCTACTGACTTTAAAACAGTTAAATTGTATCTAATAGTGACTTTTAGACTGGTTCATCAGCAAAACGCTTTCACCAACAGCCAGCAGGTGGCGCTATTCACAAACAGGGTGCAGGGCATACTGAAAGGGTTGTGACTACAGTCAATGTGTGGTTCCGATTTATGGAGTATGGATTTTAAAGGATTTTTAATGGAGCTGTCAGCACTCTGGAACCACTTCCATTCCCATCTGTTCCCTATGAATGTGGAAACTCGGAAGCCACTTTAAAATCCGTACCTGTAGAAGAACATGAGGTCTCTTTAAAAGAGCAGAAGAAGTTAAAATTTCTGCCTGACAATGAATTTCAAACACGCACAGATAGTCAGCCTCTTCCAATATTTTGAGAGACTCTAGATGCAGAATGCAGTCTTTTGTCTATTTAGGCCTGGCATGGATCCAGGAGTGTCGGTTGTATACTTCAGCTGAGCTAACCTGAGCAAATGCTGAATGAGGAGCACTGTGCACACACGGTTGCCAGGGAGAAAATATGTCCGTTCTTGTCGCCAAAATTAAAACTCCCAGGTTTCAGGGGATACAGAAGCAACAAGAGGCGGGTGAACTCTCGCCACCGAGTCAACAGCTTCGGGGGCTTTCGGCACAGGCTGAAATTATTTGGTTTTGACCGCCAGATGACCTCCATCTCTGCCCAGCCTGATGGACAGTGAGACCATTAGTTCTTTTTAACACGCATTCTTTTCGTGAAACACAGACACTACTCTGCGTTTGCACAGAGCGAGCGAAGACAGCAAATGAGTATCCAAAAGGGAGACAGAGACCTGCATCCGCAGGGAGCCTTCTCAGTCAACAGCCCTTCCACCAGCCTAGGGCCTGGGGCGCAAGGGTTTCAGTGTAAGCAAAGAGACACTGTATCGCTAAAAAAATAACCATCTTAAGAATCTGACTCTAGACCCCAATTAGTTAAGGTTACATTTAATATATGTTCAGACTTAACAGAAATTGCTTTAAATTGCTTATATTTTTATTTTCTGGAGCATTTGATTTCTTGCTTAAAACTGAGCAATGAAAAAAAAAAGGAAAACCCACGGAGCAGAATATCTCACCTAATGTTAGTTCAGGCTCCATGCAAAACTGTGTTGTACTATGTGTTAGCCAGGTTTCTGTAACCCGCTTAGTAAGAAGAATTTCCTGACCCTGTTACAGTGGAATAGGAAACTCCAAATACATTTTATTTGCCTTTTTTTTCCTTTTTGTATACATGTGTTTGGGTAAAGGAACAACTTCTGATCATATTGTTCTTTCCCGAACAACCAGGAGCTAAGCTCGTTCTCAAACGACCTATTGATCTGAAACAAAACTGAAAGAACACAGGGACTTGTCTTCCAGAGAGAGCCATCAGAGACATCAAAGTCAGCCAGGCAAGGCTGAGGGAAAAAAAAAAGAAAAAAAGAAAAAAAAAGAGGGGGCAAGAAAAGGAGCTCGAGGTGGAGGATAAAATTTCCTGTTGACAAATCAATCATTCTACCTTTAAATAAAGCCCAATTCAAAGTCAAATTTAATCCAATCTACAACACACACACACACACACACACACACACACACACACACACACACACTCTGTTTTCCTGTGGCTGTGACTGACAGAACTGCATTTGTCCCAGCCTCTTCTGATTTTCCTCCTGGGATAGGTGATGAGCTATGCTGCAGGGAAGCTAGGAAACATCTGCTTGGCTTTCTGAAGCGGGCACAGGGACCTGGAGTGTGAATCGCAAATGCCACACTCACAAACAGGTCTCCCACAGGAATCTTGCTAAAAAACATGGCTCTACTGGAGGCGGGGGTGGGGGTGGCAACAGCTCCGGTGAGCCATGTGAAAAGTGGTTCTTCTTCTCTCCAGCTATTCCAAACAATACACACACACACACACACACACACACACACACAGAGAGAGAGATAGAGAGAGGGATAAAGAGAGAGAGAGAGAGATAGAGATAGATAGATAGAGAGAGAGAGAGAGAGAGATTTGCCTGTAGTGGATTTAATGGATCCCAATCTGATAAAGACGAAAAGTACCTGTACCTTGCTTTAATTTGGAAAGTGAGTTCACACTGAAGCCCCAAAGACTCTAAAATCAAGTTTTATGTCTAGCAAACAGGGGGTCTTTTATTAGTAAGAGTCACAAAACAGTGGCATGTGGCGACTGTGAATTCAGGAAAGGCACGAAACCTCAGATGATTTCCAACACACTGTTTTCACATTTTATTTTCTTCCGGCGCAATTGTCATCAACCGTGTGGGCTACTCAGGCACCAGGTTGGCTAGAGTTATGCCTGCAGGCCCTGCAGTGTAACGTGTTTATTCTTTTCTCCAACTAGGGAGAAAAGCCGTAGGAAGTTGCACCTGCTCAAGGGCAAACTTTGAGGACGGTGGGATATTGTGCTGGCTGTTCAAAACTGCTTCTTTTATTAGACTCTTCCCAACTGCATGTTCTCTGTTAGATTGTCCACGTTTCCATTAAAATAAAAACAAAACTAAACCCCTATTTTCGGCCATTTAGCCACTTTTCTCTTTATGAAGAATGAGGATCTGCTGTTCGGTTCCTGCACAGAGATTTTGTGTGTCTTTCTCCTGACCAGGGTTCCCACTTCCTTGTCCACACTTGGTTTGGCCGATATCATTGCATGAATATTAACCCTTAAGGTGAGCTGGACAGTAGTATTTTAGGTAGAACTAAATACAAATAAAAGAACAAGAATAAGAGGAACCGGAAGGAGGAGGAGGAAGAAGAAGAGTAGGAGGAGGAAGAGGAGGGGGAAAAGGAGGAGGAAACTAACCTAGATTAGTCAAAGTATTTACACAAAATCTTAGTTTTTATAAGCTGTGGGAGTCAGTTCTTATTACTGCGAGGGAGAAGCAACTTCGACACAATCCCTATTTCTTTTTAGCCTTTCAAGGCTGAGAACATTTGAATCAGACAGGAGGCTGTGTGTGTGTGTGTAAAGGTAGTTTTCACCTGTCAGACCAGATGGGCTGTTGTTCCCTGTAACTAATTATCCTGTGTCCAACAGTAAATATAGGACTGAAATAGTGAAAAAAAAAAACAAAAAGCAACCCAAAAATCCCAACCAACCAACCAACCAACCACTTCCCCCCCCCAAAAAAAAACAGGTCTGTGGGTGGAGATCAATTTAATTTCTAAAATTCTGTTTTCTTTTTCTACCCTCCCCAAAGAAAAATTGATGTGTCTACCTGATTGATTACTAGAGAGAATTCTTGGCCAAATGAAGTGAAAATATTCTAATATGCACAGGAACAGCAAGAGACAAACATTAACCACGTATGATTTTGTTGCTCTCAAGAGCAGGTGACAGAGTTAGCACCTAGAACCATTTTGTCATGGGGAAAAAAAAACTCAGCCATAGAGCAGGTGAAAGAATTATTTTTCTGGATCTGTTCCCCAATCTCCTCCCTGACCTGATGGCACAGAATGTAGATTCTTCCGGTGAATTTCCAAATTGGGATTTGATTACTAGAGAGCCTCCCCTGGGACCAAATGAAATTAAGATGTGTAGTAGTTATATAGCTTATTAGGTCTTAGAGAGAAAAATCAAAACTAGGCACTTCTCATTGTATATGATAGAACCTAAACAATGTCTCTGTTTTATTTCATTTTCTCAATAAAAAGATAATGTTGAGCAGAAGGAGCCATCACTGGAGAAGTGTTCCAAAATCAATTTTAATTAAACACACACACTTTAATGTTGAACATGCCTGTTTAATCAAATGATTTTGGCTCTCAGGTGACATGATCAGCATTTATACTTAGGATTAGCACCTGGTACTAATGGACACTCTATACATAAGTCTCTAAGGTCAGCACCCAAATTATGGTCCTATATTAATCATTAATAACTTAGAAAATGATAATTTTCCAAACCCCATTTATTTTCCTAAAGGAAGGACGGAGCATTTTGGCTTAGTTCACTTGATACTATTAAAATGATTTGTGCTTAATTTAATGTCAATTAATTTAATACTTGATTGCATATGAAATCTCTTCTATGTTTTCATCTTTTGCCAATTGGTCTAGTTAAGACTTAGCCAAGCCATGGGAGAAATTTTGGAACTCCCTTAGGAAAAGAAATTAGGGGATTGCTCAGAGAACTAGCAACAGAAAAGCCAGAAGATAAACGGAGGGGAGGGAAGGGAGGGACCGGATCCTATTTCTCTAGTGAGTATACAGCACTTTTGTGCTTTTATTGTATCATAAGCATATGTTATTAGGCATCTGATCTTATCTATTATACCTATTTTACAGATGGGAAAAGCTAAGAATCAAAGTATATCAATAACTTCCATGAGATTATACAGGTAGTTAGCGCAACAATCCATTGTAAAGTTTGAAATATTTATTAAAACAAATATCTTAAAATTCCCCCAAAGACAGACAACTGTTCTTCGGAGTTTCAAAAAATGGAAACCGGATGAACTCTCCAGTCTAGTGGAAGCAGCCAATTATAAAGGGCTAAGAAGCCAAGACTATCAGTCCTGATAACTTAACCAATAGCATGCGATGCTCAGAAAAACAGGGATGAAATCAAAGGTTGGTAAAAGCTTAAGATAACGGAGAACCCGTATTCCGTGTATGCTGCTAGGTAAGGCTGGAACAACGCGGTTTCCTAACACTCCAAGGCAGTCTCTGACTCTCAGCTGCCTCCCCAGTCATCACACGGATTCAGTGTTTTATCGCCATCGCTGAGCAGCTGGTCACCTCCGTGAAAATTCTTGGAGGGAAGCAAAGAAGTTGTTGGGGCAAAATGGAGAGATATAAACTTAATTGTTGTGTTTAATACTACTACACAAAGTGAAACCACAATAAAAGATTTTAAGGCACTCCGTAAATCAATTCTACAATTTGCCAAAAAAAATTAAGAGAGAAGTATGGGATTTTGAAAGTCTGGAGAGAGAAAAATGTGGTAACCGACACCAGCTTCTAAAGCACTAAAGAGTTCCAGGAACTTGTAATCCTGGCACAAGACATGTAGGCTTACATGAAAGAATAAACAAATGTATCCATAGTAAATTCATATATAGTGTCTGTGTGTGTGACTAAAGGATTCCGAGAGAGGTGGTGGGCTGGAATAAAATCAACTTTGATTTTCATCTTACTCTAGGTACTGAAGTAAATCTAACTTTTATTAAAGTGTGTGGAAGCTATTGCAAAACCGGAACTAAACTGAATGCCTAAGAATTCTCTGGAGAAAAAGATATTTGAAGGCAGATATAATCACACACACAAACAAATAACATTAAAGTAAAATAGTAACTTCTGTATGCTCTAAGTGCCCGTGCCTAAAAGCACTAGAGAATGGTTTTGTTGAGCGACACAGAGCAAGCGTCACTGAGGGACCTGTACCCTCTGTAGAGCCACTCTGTCACAGGGCAGGATTCTTGTCCAGAATGATACCAGCATACACTGTCCATATGGTTTTGCTCTGTCATTTTTTTTTCAGTCTTGAATGCCATCATTCAGAGATTCACTTACACTCTGAGAAGATGAGGAATTATGTTTTGAAGGAGAAGGGGGTACCAATCAGTCACAAATTGACACACATTAATTGAACCAGCTCTGCTTCCTCTGACTTCTAGCTGAGAGTATCTTCACTATTGAGAAGATGAAGGGAGTTTTTATCTGATGCAGAAGGAAGGTTAGTAATCTGGCAATTTGGAACGCGTCCTATTATTAAACAATTTATTCTTTAAAAAAATCTTGATTACATTTTCTGAGTCCTAAAATAAAAACAGCGAATAATAAAGTTTCAAACACTACTTAAACATAAATTAAAACATTTCTAAAGTATGTATTTGTGCCTCTTATTTCTTTTGCCTACGTGTGTGTGATCACATATATGAACCTACATTTGGCCAAATGAAATTTAAAAAAAAAAATTGAGACAGAGTCAAAAGTAGCTCAGGCTGACCTAAAAGTAGCTATGTAGCTGAGGAAGACCTTGAACTCCTGACTCGCTTGCCTTCATTTTCAAGTGTTTGGGTAACAAGCATGAACACCGACCTCTGTGCGGTGCTGGGGATGGGACCCAGGCCTTCAAGCGTGCTAGGAGAGCACTCTGTAAAGTGAGCTAAATCGTTAACACCTTAGATCAGGGTCTTACTAGACCTGCCTTAAACCTGCTATGTAGCAAGGTTGGTATTGACCTTTCAATCCTCCTGCCTCAGCCTCCTTGGTGCTGTCATCCCACGCTTATGACTTGTATGTGTGTGTTACAGGAGGCTTCCTAAAAGCTCCAGGGTTTTTTTTTGTTTTTTAAATCTGGAGATGTAGATGGCTTTCACTGTGTCTGTGGTTTGGACACACAGTGTTGAACAAATCTCCCACCGATGGGCCCTTAGCCTGTTTCCAACTTCACTAGAGTGGTTGATGCTCGATTCAAGTTTTGTACAAGTGAGTTTTAGAAATGCTGTCAAAAGCAACGTGACTTTAGAGTGGTTCATGGGCTGGGAAGAGGGGGGAGGAGTTAAAAGAAGGAGAGAGAGCACCACACGAAAAGAAATGTTCGACTCAAAAGCAAGTGTCTTCAGATTTGCTTGATGCCTAGGATACACGTAAAAACTCCTCTTAATACCCCTGCACAATTCAGAGAATAATATGACAAATAAATGGGCACATTATGAAGTGAATTCTCAGAGGCTAAACTCTTGATCTCTACGTTTGGGTCAACGCAACACAGACAGCAAGCATGGCCCCCACTCGGCAGTGCTGGGGATCAAGTCTCTGCTCTTGTGGATAAAAAGCAATACCTCTACCAACTGAACTATCTCCCTGCCTGAACACTACATTTTGATTGAGAATATAATGAAAGCTAACTATATAAATTAGAAACTATTTGCAATCTTTTTTTTTTTTTTTTTTTTAGTTTTTCGAGACAGGGTTTCTCTGTGTAGCCCTGGCTGTCCTGGAACTCACTCTGTAGACCAGGCTGGCCTCAGAAATCCGCCTGCCTCTGCTTCCCAAGTAAAGGTGTGCGCCACCACCGCCCGGAACAAATTTTTATTATATTTATTTATTCACATGTGTGGCTGGTGTGTGTATGTGTGTGTGTGTGTGTGTGTATGTGCGTGCCACAACACACATGTAGAAGTCTAAGGATGTCTTTTGAGAGTTAATGCTATCATGTTCGTTCCGGGAGAAATCAGAACTCAGGTCTTCATGCTTGTGTGGCAGCCACTACACCCGCTGAGCCATCTCCCCAGCCAGGTCTGCAGCAGTCCTTGGGGGCCCTTTGTCTTTATTGGATCTCGTTGCTTGCATCCCAAAGCAGCTCTGTCAACTTTTACCTCCCGTGAGTTTCAACGCATCTCTTCTTTTCTCTTATTTCTATGTCATGGATTTTAGTAGACACAAATGCCACTGATGGTGTGTTGACAACGGACGTCGAGGATGCTAAGGATTTAGATTCCCTACGTGCAGTGAAGGCCTGAGGAATGTCTATATTTACGGAGAACCTCAGGTGATATTAATCTGCATCATCTCCTATTTCTTTCAGTCTTCCTGCTTGTCTATCCCACCTCCGTCTTACCGTTTTCAGTCTTTCATTCCCCAGCGATCCTTCTGCTGGATAAAGCTCAGGCTTCCTCTAGTCACTATGAAAAAGCTTTCTTCTCGCCCCAAATCCCTGATGGCCATATTGCTGCCTTTCCTGTCTCTAGACTCCCAATTAAAACAATCCATACTCCTGCCTCTGCTTGTCACCTCCCATTATTTCCTTAGTCATAGGAGTTCAGCTCCCAGCTCCAAGGCTGGTCCTAACTATTGCTTCCGATGTAAGCCAATCATCAACTCGCTGTCATTCTCAATGGCCAAGAGGTCAATGACCTAGTCCTTGCTCTCGCTGACCCGTCTACGGTATTTGATATGACTAAGCCTCTCTTCAAGATTATTTCCTCCTTTGGTTCTCCTCCTAGCACTCTGACACTCTTTAGGGAAATATGTCTTTCTCCTCTGTCTGATTGGTCAGATCTTGGCATCCTCCAGGATATTATTATCTCTGGTCCTTTCCTATTTCTTTCCTTTTTTGCCTTCCTGGGTGATTTATCTCCTGGGGCTTAATCCTCAGCTTTAAGACAGGGAGTCTTAAGTCACCATCTCTGAAAAGCATTTCATTTGAGATTTGAACTTCTAGTTCCATGTGCCCAGGGTCAAACTCCTTGAGCTCGATGGTGCATTTGGTTTTGGACATATTTGGGACAGCATTCTAGTTGCAAGTCAGAAAGCAACTCAAGGTTGGACTCAAACGGTCTTTGAGGGTGAAGGGAAAGTAAGACAGGCACACACAAATCTCAGGGTACGCCAGCCAGTCTTCCCACTGGCTCCATGAAGGATCAATCTCAGAGTACACCAGCCAGTCTTCCCACTGGCCCCGTGAAGGATCAATAAATGTCTTCATATCCTTGTCAAGCTTGGTCTAGGTTTAGTCTTCAAAGAAAGAATATCCATTTGACTAAGCTCAAAGCTTACGGGTGGTCTGCAGAAACATCAAGGATGGCTGGAGAAAGCTCTGGTGGTAGAAAAGCACCTGTGGAACTAATCTCAGTTGCTAGCCAATGCCGCAGCAATACCAAGGGGATCGAGAATTGGGAACGTAGAGGAGCTGACTGCAGAAGACCACATAAAGAGACACGCCCACACAATGAGACACGCCCACCACAACCAAGCGATGATGTGATTGGTTCCACTGTCTTACATAAAGATCTAAAGTACTAATGGTGGCACAGGAGTGGCTGAAGACGGGAGGAAGAGACATATTCTTGACAACAAACCCTAACTACACCCTCCCTCTCCATCTATAGTGTCTGACATGCCAAGCAGAATGTGCTCTTAACCTCAGAGCCTTTGCTCTAATTCATGCCGCGTGGTTTATAAACTTGTCTTTGTTTCCCACTACTCCTTCTTTCTAGGGTCTCTTTTTCTTTCTTCACTGTTTGGTTAAATCTTACTTCAATGTTCAGTTAGGTTCCGCCTCCTCCATGAAGTCTTCCCTGATACCTTGAGCAGAATTCATCATTTACTCTTTCTTCTGCTTAGCACTTTGCTAAAAGCATCATGGATCTCAATGATCATGCTGAGCTGTTCGCATCTGTTTTCCCCTGGATTATTAGTTCCTTGAAGACAGGGGCTGAGTCTTATTTATCTTTATATCTCCGGAGTCCACGCCAGGAAGCACATTTTAAAGGGGAATTTAAAGGGGGGGGGCAGAAGAGGTGCCGCAGCTGGATTGATGAGGTCTCTTAATTCCAGTTTACACTTTTCAGCTTAATCTCTCTCGTCCACACATTGTGCTTCCCTAATCATCTCAAATGAACCGGTCTGTGGAGTTCTAGGTGAACGCCGCCGCACAGGGGTCAGTTAACTTTCTCATTCTTTGGCTGAAGGAAGGGGAGAGGCACATTCCCATTGCTCTTCACAACTGAGGTATCGTCCTTATTTCCAAAGGTCTTATAAGCAATTCATCTCAGCTTAATTGACAAATGTCTCTTTCAGAAGCACAGCCTGCGCCTGTTCCATGCTTTTCTCCGCGCCTTAGGTACCAGGCTGAAAACGATGCACACTGAGCTATCTTACAGAGTACGCACGCGGAGATCTGTGTCACACTGCAGGCATGGGATGTCATCGTTAACAATGGGAATCATAGCCGTGGTTAGGGGCCAGTTTCTTTTCTTAAAACTTAGCATATTTTTTGTGTATGAGTGTTCTGCCTGCCTGCCTGCCTGCCTGCCTGCCTGTCTGTCTGTCTGTCTGTATGTCATGTGCATCTCTGGTGAAGGACAAAAGAAGGCCTCAGCTCACCTCAAATGGGAGTTACGGATGGTTGTGAACCATCATGTGGTTGCTGGGAACTGAACCAGGGTCCTCTGTAGAGCAACAAGTGCTCTTAACTACCCAGCCACCTCCCCAGCTCCCAGAATCATTTTTCTTGATGATAACAATATTTCTCCAAAACGTCTCAGGGGAAGCATCGTATGCATAAAAGGAAACTTAAGGTTCTCTTTTAATAATTCTACTTTATGTGGAAATTTGCATAATTGTACTTCTTGAAAACTATCAGATTTTTTTTTCCTCCTGATTTTTTCAAGCCTTTGGAAAATAGAGCATCACGAGGAGACTGGGTTTTTAAAGAAATTTTTATTTAGTTAAATTTCTCAAGTAGATAGTCAGCAGAAGGTAAACATTCAAGTTCTATCTGGGGAAAAATAGGCCTGATTTCATATCTAATGTGGGCCTTTGCTAGTTTATAAAGGCTGGACAGACTTGCTTGGACTAGAGAGAGCCTCATGCCCTGCTCCCCACCATGGTGGTCATGAACTATGACCCTCCAAACTGTGAGCTGCACAGTGAATGCTTTTTTTTTTTTTTAATAAGTTGCCTTGGTCATGGTATTTAGTCATGGCAATAGGAAAGTAACTAAGGCAGGGGTATTATTGGACAAGCTTCTCAAAATGTGGGGGAAAATTTAGTCAAGGTAATAGAACTAAATTCTATAAGAAAAGTGTGCCCATTACATCAGCTTGGCTATTGCAAGACAGATTATTAGTAGCCAGTGGCTGTTATGTAAGTGGTCTCAACTAATTGGGGAGCTATCACGTTCTTCTGCATACTCTGAAGAAGGATGATGAGTTTTGGCTTTGCTTTATACTCCTAAAATACCTTCTAGCATGGAAAATGAAAATTAAGATCTCTCCTACATCTCCCTGTCTTTCCGGATCTGATATATGCACCACCATTGCAGAGCTTTCTCTGGTGTGCCAAGTAAAAAGCCAACCACCCGCTCTTCTCTGGTCCCGTATTACATTTCCCTGAATCATTTCCTCCCATTTCTATCCCCACCCCACCCCCAGCCCGTTAGATATTAAGCTCATCATGAGAAAACACAGACCCTCTTCACTGCATAGTCTCGTGTTAGGTGAATGAGTGGATGAACGTTGTGCTAAAGTCTATAACTGTATATAATTACAGAAAAATAACAAGATTGACATGAGCAGTCAACTGTCTGCTACTCCAGCTCTAGGGGATCTGACACCTTCTTCTGGCCTCTGTGGGCACTGCACACACGTGGTACACACGTACACACTGTACACACAAGTACATAGACACATACACAGAGATTTTAAAAAATGAAAAAATCTTAAAACAGTCAAGAGTGCATTGTGCACTTCCCAACGTGGCATGGGTCGTGCAGACAGGGAATGATGGTGGCTCGGGCTTGGGATGTCGCAGATGGGCAGTGGCGGGCGCATCACAGAGGCATTTTGACAGGATTTGGTGAGTGACTGTGTGTTGGGTCTCCAGTGAGAGGGGAAGTCAAAGGAGAAAGTGCCTGCTTATTAGAAGAAAGTAGAAAATGTACAGGGTTTCTCTGTGTAGCCCAGGCTGTCCTGAAATTCATTCTGTAGGCCAGGCTGGCCTCGAACTCATAGAGATCCACCTGCTTCTGCCTCCCAAGTGCTGGAATTAAAGGTGTACACCATTACTACCTGGCTAAAATGTTCAGCTTTTTTAAGGGGAGAAAACTTCAAAGTTTTAGACACGTTGACACAGCATTGGAGAAGTGTCCACATTCCACAAAGGGCAAGCGAGCACAGACACTGCGCCTGGGAGAGTTCTTGCAGGCCCATGCTTTTAACTCAGCCTATGCAATGTCATAAGTCTATGTTTAAGGAGTGCACCAACATGACAGTCACACTCTTGGCTTTCTTCCCCCTGAAGGTAAAGTATACGTAGCCTGAAACTAAGGCCACTGTCCTGGAGGGAGTTGCCATTTACCAGTTTCTAAAGCAAGACTGTGGTATTCCTAAATCCCTCCTTCCCGCACACAGCCCTGCCTAAACAGATGGCGGCTAAGCCACAGGGCACCAGAGACAGACATGGAGCAGAAAAAAATATAAAAAAATTAAAAATAAATGGAGGATCCTCAGGGCATGGAGAGAAGTACAGAGGTCTTGTTCAGGTGAAAGAAAATGTGTAATAAAATTCACCGGTTCAGCTGAACAGGTAATTACAGAGTTAATAAAACAAGGATTCCTGACACAATAGATTCTAACGCAGCCGTGGGTGTCATAGTCGCTAAGTGACTTTTTAGTTTGCTGATCATTGATCCACTAGACACTAACAGCTCCAATCGGATCAATGCTGGATAACGTATGAGGAGGACTTTGCATGTTAAAATCTACTGGAAATTTTACATGAAAGAGTTCATTATCTGGGCAATGTGACCTGTGTCTAGATGATACATGCAGAGCATTTGTCAGATTTTTTTAATGGCTAAAAAAAAAAAAAAGAATTTTTTTCCCTAAAAGCTTAATGATGTGAGCTATTCTGTTGCTGAGAATCAGAAGTCACTTGGGTGCTGTGAATGTGTAGACATGTCCGTTTGAGGCTTGCAGAACCTAAACAGGTGGCATCTCTGTTGTTGGACCCCTCCTTCCCTCAGATGCCAGTGGTGTTCTCTGGTCCTTCTTTCCTTTCTGCCCGAGCCAGCTCCCACTTTTCTTTCCCATGCACACAGTTCCTTTAAAGCTTGTCTTTGAAGGTCACCCTGAATTCCCTTTGCTCTTCTTCCCCTCTTGGGCCCTGTTACCACATAGCTCATGGGTAGAACGCAGACTGGTAAGAGACCAACATACTGCGTGGCAAAGACATCGCATCCCTTGGTTCTACCAAGCCACAGGACTTACGTGGGCAATAATTACCTCCTGCATGGAAGCCAGACAGATGGAAACCAGCTATGGAAATGCACTTACTATGTTTTGATTTTTTTATATTAATATAAAAGTTGCATTAAGAACAGTTCTTACTACACAGGTGGATGAAGTGTACCAGATGTACACTTACGACAGATACATACCATACCTGTAGTGACATTACCAGATTAACACAAATAACAGCCGCAACAGCCTTCTGAGTTCTCCTGTACCTTCTCCATCCGTCCACTCCCTGTCGCTGACTTTGGAGACACCGATCAATCTTTGCTCTCTCGCTTTGACTTGTTAAGGATGTCATAGATGAAGTCGTATAGACTCTCATCTTTTAATGTCTGGCTGTTTTCAGTGAACATAAAACCTTTACGACTCTCCCACTTTGCTGCATTTACCCATCTTTATTGTTGAATAGCATTTCATTATGCTATAGTGGCTGTGGTACAATTTGCTTATCCACTCACCAGTTGGGAAGTACTTAGGCTGCATTCAGTTTGGGGCTATAGTAAATAAAGCTGACTCTAAACACCCGAGCCAGATTCTGTGTCCAGGTGTAGACTGTTTGACCAAGAGCCCAAGCCTCCAGTTCACTGGTTTCCAGTGAGGAACCACAGAGTCCTCTGCCATTGTGGCTGCACCCCTTTCCATGTTCTCTCTCTCTCTCTCTCTCTCTCTCTCTCTCTCTCTCTCCTTCCCCCTCCCTCTTCCTTCCTTCCTTCCTTCAGATTTATTTATTTTCTATGAGTACTGTGTAGCTGTCTTCAGACAAATCCAGAAGAGGGCATCAGATCCCATTACAGATGGTTGTGAGCCACCATGTGGTTGGTAGGAATTGAACTCAGGACCTCTGGAAGAGCAGTCAGTGCTCTTAACCACTGAGCTATTTCTCCAGCTACCCCGCCCCCTTTCCACTTTCAAGCTGGGCTCAGAGCCTGTGACCCTCTATATGTGGCCTACCTGGCCTTATATCTCATGTCATGTGTTCATGCTGTGAGGCAGAGGTGGCATGTTTTAAAAATTGTCCTTAGAGGGAGGCCTTTGCATTCCCAATTAATGAAGGAATTTACCTGTTAGTAAATCCTCAAATTTAGGTATCATTAAAGGGGGAGCTTAGAAAACAAACCATAGCTCCGTGGCTACCATCTCGTGGTCCGTACAAACCATAGCTCCGTGGCTACCATCTCGTGGTCCGTGTGCTCACTAGTAGCATGACACCCACAACTACTCTAGGATGTTAACCTAGTCAAATTCATTACTATTGAAACAGCACATTCATCAAAAGAAATAATGAGAAATCATCTACCAGTGGGTAAGACTTGACACTTGGACAGAGAAAAAACACATAAATATTACTAGATACTAGTTTAAGGACTGATAACTTAGAAAATTCTAGTTTATCTTACACATTTACGCTAATATCATAGTGATAAAGAACACAGAGAACAATGTCTGTAAGAAAAAGTTGTTCCAGAATTTAAAGTTACAGAAGCATGTATGATTTTAAATGTGCCAATGGTGGAATGTCAGGGAGAAAACCCAAAAATAACATGTCTGTCCTAGTTCACAGGGCCATTTTGAGGTGGATTTCAAGTGTTCCTCAGATTTCTAAACTAGCATGTGAAAGTCCTTAAGAGCAGTCAGAGTTGGCTGGTGTCCTATTCCAGTTTGGACCCTCAATAAAGAAATTAATTACAGCAAGAGACAGAACTTGCAGCAAGGGGCTCTTCTGGAGCTAGCCACTCAGCAAGGAAATCAGAACAACCAGATCTGGAGTAGCTTGGGAAACCTGCAGAGAAGAAGGAACAACAGTGGAAATAGAGAATGGACTCTTGACACCCAGAGGAAAGAGAGAGAACACAGTGACTGGGGGGATGGTGTTGGGAAACTTCAGGTTTCCTAAGAGAGCATATGTTTAATTCTAGCTAACAGATGCCCCTGACTAAAGCAGCTGAACAGGGTGATAGAAGCCACATCAAACTCTAGCGTCAGACAGCGTGCATCCAAAGCATAGCTAGCTTTCCTCTTGGTTTGTGATCAAATATGTTAACCCTTTCAAGTTCTGCTTGACCCAGGTTTTTCTAGAAATCTCCGTCATCTATGAATACATCAGGTTGACCCATTGAGACCCATCGAAAGGTGATAAAATAGTTACTGATGAGCTAGAGTGCACTCTAATTAACCAATCTGGGAATGGGTTGGGGCTGAAACTTTCTCACGATGGTATGTGATTCCTCCACAGACGTGTTAGGGACCAGGCATGAGTTTCTTTATGCTTCCCTTAGTGGGGACAAATAAAAAGAAGAGAGACAACGTGCTCCCCGTCTGTGGGGTGGGCCCTTCTCTCTGGATACCTTGGAGGTAGCTTGTTCCCCAGGGTAGCAGAGTTACTTTGGAGAATCTCCTTCTTTGAGATATGACTCCCTTCCCCACCCGTGGTCCTTCTTGAGAAATGGCCCAGGCACTTGCCTGCTGTTCTTCAGATACCATGATTGCTTTGATGCTGTTTCCTGGCTCATCATCTTGATGTTGTGTGTCTACAGGGGGCTTCTCTGTTCACAAGCACTTTATCATCACATTTAGAGATGATTCTGAATGCCAAATGCAACCTTAGTAACTTGCAAAACTTTGGCCCCACCTTAACTCGGCTGGCTTGGAAACCTGCTATTCGCCCCTTCACCTTTCTCCCTGTCCTCCCATGATTCCTGCTCCTTTTTGCTAAAACCCTAACACCATCCTTTCAGTTTATTTTTAAAAATGCATTTGTTTATTTAATTTGCACGTATATGCACCTGAGGGAATATGTGCTAGGCATGTGCGGGTGTCTGCAGAGGTCAGAAAAGGTTGGGTCCCCTGGAACTGGAGTTGTAGTGCACCCATCCTGGTGGGTGCTGGTAACCCATCCTGGCTCCTTTGCAAGAGCAATAAATTCTGCTCTTGACTGCTGAGCCATCTCTCCAGCCCCCACAGACTCTTCTTGTGGGACCTGTCGACCTGCTGATTGGCTGATCAAAAGCCACTTTGGCAAGCACTTGTGATTATTTTGATTTTAACGAGGATTAATCCTTTATGGTAATGTTCTTGACAAGCAGGCCATAAATAGCACCAGTAAAGATAAGAGAAAACTTGTGAGGCCCTATATCTTTTAAGGCATTCTTATATCAAATGCCTTTAAACTTCCTGGTGAATCTGAGATGCACTGAAATATACTCCCAAGATGGGCTCTCAGAACATGGAGGAGAATGTCTCTGCCATCCCACCATGGACTGTTTTAACTGGCCTTCCTTCCGGTGCACTTGGAGGTCTGTGCACCTATTGTGGGTTTTATCCATTCTGAAGGTGGCGGCTCGAGAGGGAAGCTCTGCTGTGAGTCCACAGGGGGCTTCGATGTTCAGAACTACTTTGTCATCACATTTAGAGACGATTCTGAATAGCAGAACCAACGCAATTTGTAGGGGAAACTCCCTGATATTCAGAGATACACTGCTTTCCTGGAAGAAACTCAAAGTGACTCAGGTATTCTGTCAGTCCCATCTTACATTAGATAACTTTCAGTGTCAACTACTGTATATATGAACATTCCTGAGAAGTTGGAAACCAGAGGGAAGCCTGGACTTTGGCCAAGTCTGGAAGAATCCAGCTTTTACTGGCTGGCAAAGGATTTGCTGCAGACCTGAGAGATAAGGCCGAGAGCATTAAGGCTTAGCTCTTGATGTAACACAACTCTCCCACAATCCCACTTACACTCCCGTGTGGGATGCCGGGCAGTGCACGTTGGAATTCTCAGAGATTTCTGGAAGTCATATTAGAGGACACGGAGGTATGGATTAGCCTACATAGAAGTTATTTGGAGGGTTCTTTCACAGGAAGCCCGAGGCCTCTTCTGTCACATAGAGAAGTCTATTTTTTATGGTTTCGAAAGATTCTTGAAGCTTTCCAAATTATAGGCACCTCTAAATATTCGTTTGGTCTGTTTTGCTCTACAGTCAGGATTATATTACAGACGAGGAAGTGTTTAGCTAAATACGTGAGCCATTTCTGAGGTAGTCTTAGTAAGCCAGGAAAATCCTAAGATAACACCAAAAGCTGTTTGCACCTCCTCTTCCTGACACAGTGCAAACTCCTCTTTCTGTGCATGCTGGGTGTAGGTGGACAAAAAGGAAACCCGCTGGTCACCATTCCCCTTGAGTCCTTTTTGACTTTTCAGTCCTAAATAAACACTGCATTCTTAAAAATCATTCATGGAAATGAGCAATATCGCAACAAGGAAAGGAACCAGGAATTTCAAATATCTTTTCTTAATCTGTTCTTCGGTTTCTCAGTATCTCCTTTTGAAGGTAGATGCAAATTACCTGCCTACTTTGCCATATTTACTTAATCTCTAAGATGCAATTTCCTCTTCTGTGAGAGGTCAAAACCAAATATTCCATGGACAAAAGCCTCAAAACAGGCAAAGGAATTCCTTCAATGTTTGAGCTGGGAAGAAAACAAATTACATAATGCTTTCTTTTTTCTTTTTTTTGGTTTTTGAGACAGTTTCTCTGTGTAGCCCTGGCTGTTCTGAACTCACTATGTAGACCAGGCTGGCCTCGAACTCAGAAATCCACCTGCTTCTGCCTCCCAAGTGCTGGGATTAAAGGTGTGTGCCACCACTGCCCGGCTGCATAATGCTTTCTTTACCTTATAGCGGGTATTTGTTTTATGACTTAAAAAGGAGGTGCTTCTGAGCATGAGATTTTGGTCAGGCCATGGTAGAGGAGCTGTTCGGTCCCACAGTCAGGCTTGTAAGAAATGGGAAACCCGGAGGGCACTACCATAGCCTCCAATGAAAGGCATTATGCAAGCATAAATTATAAACATAAAATTTTAAGTTTTATAATTATACCTAAGCCACAAATTCCTAGGAGGTTTCATTATGTCATTCCTGGAACTTAACTTTAAATTTTCTTTATAAGCCAATGCGCCATTAAAACCACCTCTAGTAAAGAACATTACTAATAGCATATTTACTATATAAAGAAAAAGTGCTCCCTAAATATTCATATTTATATCGCTGCATTAGCTACTCTGGAATTGTTATTGGACAAATCTAATCATCTATCCAAGGCAGGTAAAATATTTATAAACACCATTCAAATTGCCCATATTCAGGGACTTTCATAAAGTCTTTCCAAACAAATTTTCCTGTACAAAGTCAGAAACGTGTTAATAGCCATTAAATTATTCTGCCCATTGTGGGTCCTTTTCCTTTAATTCTTGCCTACAGAATAGTCCATAAATCATCCCCCCCATGTCCTCCCCATAGCCTGCTTAAGTTGTTACAAGAAACTTCTTCACGAGACTGCCACTCAATAGCACAAACAAGGCTCTTGAAATGGCATGTGTAAGATGTCTACATATTTGGGCTAGAAAAGCAAAACTTTGGTCTATAAGTTTATCCTGACCACTGAGGAACTGGGTGTGTCTGTGTAAGTCATGTGTGCAACTGGGTAAGTCAGGGAGCTATGCAATATCCCTACAGTACACACATCCTCTCTCTCTCTCTCTCTCTCTCTCTCTCTCTTTCTCTCTCTCTCTCTCTCCTACCTTCCTCACAAGCAAGAATTCTTCTGAAAGTGACACCTTCCTTCACATGTTTAATGTCTGCATCTTTACTGTGTGGGTTTTGATTTTATTTTTGTGACAGGGTCTCCCTATGTAAGCCCAGGCTGGCCTGTGATTTCTGTTCTCCTGTGTTGACCTCCCCCGTGTGGGGATTCTAGGCTTTGAGCTACCATTCCCTGCTCTATCTAGAGAATTTAAATTATTTCAACAAAGTCAGTGAGCAAGACATTCCAGTGTCCCAGCTAGAATGTAGGGGTGACTCTTTACTGCTTGGAGTCTCATTGTGAGTGGCTATGGTCAGCAGCATCCTCAGATGGTCCCTTATTCTTTCAAGTTTCTAACCATAGACTGTACAAAATATTAAACTTCGACATGGAACGGTGTGGTTAGAAGCAAGACAAAGCTCCCACCAAAAAGTTCAGGGTAAGAAAGGAAAAAATGGGGATGCTGTTTCTTTAAAAATATATATGCATATGCACAAACAGACATTTTACAAAATTAGCTACTTTATGAACTAAAGAAGATTTAAACTAATTAGTCTATTTTTTTTTTCAGTTAGTTATATACTCTTCCAGTTATAGGTTTCGCCAGTTTATCGGTCAAACATCAACTGGTTACACACTATCCCTCAGGAAACCAGCTTGCTTACGACTCCCCATCTATAAACTCACACAGAAAAGAAAATATTTCTAAGTGTGTACATTGAGTGGTTTACAATTTAGTTAACCTAAGTGTTTTAGCACCTTTATATACCTTAAACAGCAGCATGACATGCTAATAGGCCTGGTGTGGGGTGGCATATGCCTGTTATCCCAGCAATTGGGTAGCAGAGGCAGGAGTATTCCAGCAGGTTCTATAGGAACTGGGCTACCTGATGAACTCCAGACCAGCCTTGGCAACATGCAAAAACAGGTAACAGGGCCATTTAAAGCAGTTAAGTATAAAAGCTCACATAGTAAACGCAGGGACAGACTCGGAAGAACTTAGCCTGTCCTTAACGACTGTGTATTTAGTAAGAGTGGTATTTAATTTGACAAGAACTCAATCCTCTGACAGCTACCTGTTAATCTACCCGATTTCTATGAATTCCTGGGAGAGATCAGACAAAGGGTCCCATCCAGTGGAGGCATTCCGCTCCTCTCAGCGGGACATCCAATGAGCTATAACAGACATCAGCAATTTCCACTTAGTTTTAAATAGCAGTAACTCTCCATAAAAAAGTTATATTTTCATAGGGTTATCAAGCTATAAATTCACCAAAACCAGTGAAAACTGTGTAAAAATGCAGGCTGATTATGAGCCCCCATATAAATTTAGACATTTTAATGCTTGAGGTAGATTGCCAGGTGTCTCCGCCAACTTGTCATTACTATGGTGTCTACCTAAAGGCAAGCAGCAGGGATGCTGGGAAAGAGTGCAAAACAATAATTTTGAGAAGATACAAAAATGATATATACATATAAAAGCATATAAACTGGTGAGCATCAGGGAGTGGAGGTGTTCGTGAGAGAGTGAGTGGGCCAGCTCCAGGCGATTGGCGAGAGAAGTGAAGCTGTACGCTGCGAGGCCAAACAAATGGCCACCGTAACACCTGACAACGGGAAACGGAGGTCTCCCCAGGGCACCATGTAAAATTATTATAAAGCGGTGAAATAACAATATAAAGTTAATTTTATTAAAATTAACAATACTTCCCATCAGCACGAGACAATCTATATTCAAAATTAAAACAGTAGGAATGTTCATCCGCCAGAGCGTTCTGATAGGCTAAATATTGTTGACTGCTTAAAGAAGAGTTTCCAGGTCCCCTCTTTTTCCTGCACATCCGTAAACACCCATCTTTATGAATGACATCACATTTAAGAGCCTGAAATGGAAAACATGTTTCTTTATGAAATCCGGCACAGCCAGCACACTGATACATAAAATGCTCTTGTTTAATTTTTTTTAAAGAACAAATTTTATGTTCTAGAAATAAAAGAAGGGATAGATTAATCAAAAATTTACCTCACTTCCTACATACGATGAAGAGAAATAAGGAAAAGTGGTAATTTCATGATATCACCTTGGTGTGGTCCTTGCTGAGTTCCAAAGCTCTCGATTATTAGTGAAATAAAGCTGTACCTACTTATCAGCTGCGACATTTTGTGCTGAGCAAAAAAAAAAAAATCAATTTTTAGGCCCTGTTAGTTTAAAAACTAATAATACTCAGAGTTCTTCTTGATCACCAAAAGAATGCAACTGGATTATAGAAAAAAAAAAACAAAATATAAAGACAAGAATAAATTGGGTCCTTACTGTATGTTTTAGCCTATAGCTATGCACACTCCAGAATACATGCTTCTAGTGTTTTAATCTGCACAGCAATAAGCATGTATATTTCAATTAATATTTAATTAAAAGTAAACTCGAACGAATCTATATTACAAACTAGGTTTTACTTCTCACCTAAACTAGACCAGTTTCTCGTGGCACATGCTGTGCCTCACTTAGCTGTAATTGTAACAGAAAACCACACCTGAGGAAGAGCTGGGCGTGACCGGGAAATGCAGGAGCATTAGAACCCTGGGAGGAGTACATGCTTCCAGGATTAGAATGGATTTTGTTATTACAGGTTAGAGAGGTTGAAGAATCTGGTTACAAACTTCTGCATTTCACACAGATCTTCCTAGGTTTGGAATTTTAAGTTCACAGAATGTCCCTTTAAACTGCCAGTTTTGTGACTAAGAAATATAGACTCTAACGCAAGACAGGGAGAAATTTAAAAGTGACTTGGAATTAAAGATGACATGTTTTTTTGATGCTATTGTCAGAGGAAATAAGCCAAATTACGTACAAAAAACTCCATGTGATATTACTACATTTAATTTAATCCTGGAATATTCATCCTGGAAATCCATGACCACGCGGCCGAGGAATAGGCATGACATCAGAGAGCTTGCCAAAAATCTCACACTGTCAGTGAAGTTGGACAGTAAAGAAGGTCCCTCATAGTGTGTGTCATATCTGTCTAACTGTATGTACATATGTATGTATATACGCATGTATGTATGTGTGTAGGTATATATTTCACAAGAATAAGACCGGAGAGAGTCATTTGGTTTCCATCCATTCCTCCCAAGTGAACTGTTTCATGTTTTTCAGGATTTGGGGAGAAGGCAAATTACAAGCCTTCTTATTAGCATATTCTGAATATTAGCATATCCTGTCTTCTCTACTTCATTTCTCAAATATTTTATATATTGTATCCCATCGTGCAGCACAGCTTATTGTCCCCTTGAGAACTGTAAACCCTAGGGGGGCAGGATTTTCTCACCATGTAGCCTCAGTGCCTAAGATAGAGTAGATTTTAAATAGTATTTGTTAATTAAATGAATAGAATGGGTAATTAGTATTATTAGGAGTCAATTTTAAATATACAAAACAAAACCCAGACATTTTACAAGAAACCAAAGATAATTTTGTTCAGAACTCAGATTGCTATAAGTTTGGAAACATAGTTTTTTTGTTTTTGTTTTGTTTTTGTTTTTTGTTTTTTGTTTTTTGTTTTTTGTTTTTGTTTTGTTTTTAATATACCTTTTGGCTTCTTTTGGAGGCCATTAATGGATTTAAAAAATTTTTTCTGAAAACATCCTTGTTTACAACTGGTGCTGGAAAACAAATGACTCTCTCTGGTCTTGTTAAAATACATACATATATATATACAGACACACAGACACACACAGTAACACACACACACACACACACACACACACTCTCCAGGTGGCAGCCTCATCTATTCTCCTGCTAAGCAGAGTCTGTATTCTGTATTCCTGTTGAACAATAGGGCCATTCTGAAGAATGTGTGGACTGGTACCCAGGGCGTTTTGCAAACAGTCCTGTAGATGCGGATGATAAGATGGGTGAGCAGGATGCAGGAGTGTCTCAGAGATCACCTGCTGCACTTGTGTTGGAGGTGCTCAATGGCTGTTTACACCAAGTGCCATCTGGCTCTATAGATATAATAACAATTATTCCATCGAGGTGTGTAGTTCCTTAAATCATATTAATATACAATGATTCCTCTAGTCTTATAGGAGTTGATGTCTTTGTGTGCTCCCATTTAACCTGGGTAATGTGCTAAAACCAGTCTGCCTCATCATTAAGAATTGATTTTTTATTTATGTGAATGTCATTGGCAATCCCATGATATCCCTTTGTAATTCAGCTGAACAGGACTGCATACCCACGCTAATCTATTTTTATGGCATATCTTTAAAAATTTGCAACATCTTGCTGCATTTGGATATTTATATAGAGATTTGTGTTCCCACAGAAAGCTGTTGTTAGCTTTGGAGATCCATTTCACACGGCAATAGGGCAAGTATCTAATATACTTCATTAGCGTTCTCGTATCAGATAAGGGTTTATGTCTTTAAATTATTTAACCTTAGAACCTTACTTAGATAACATAAATTACGAATACTCTAATGAAAATCATTAGTTAGCCTATTCAAAACAAAACAAAAACCCTCCAGGAATAAAATTAAAATATTTTAAGATCTACTCTTTGCTGTTTCCCGTGATGAGCCATGACTGTATGTTATCACTGGTCACTTGTTTAGTCACGGACATGAGCAGTCATTTTGATGCTCTAATATCTGTCTGTCTGTCTGTCTGTCTGTCTTTAAAGTTACAGTCACCTGTCTAATCTGTATTGAGATTTTTTAAGTCATAATTACGATTATTTGTAAATTTACCTTAATGGCTTTTGCTTGTTTTTTAAAAATTGATTAAAATAAACAATAATGAGAAAATATTTTAAAATTCTGAGGGTAAAAATGTGAAACCTTACAACAGATTTGAGAATAAAATTCTGAGGATAAATATTACCTCACAAAAATTTCACTTTAAGCCTAATCTTCCTGGGGTCGAGTTCAGGAGCAACTCAGATTGCAACGTAGATGACAGATGTGTTTGGGAAGAGGCAGCACGTATCTTCCTAGAGCCAGGAAGTTTCTGCTACACTTTGGGCCCTCACCCGCTTCTTACTGTAGCTCTTAATGTGCTCAGTGCCCTGAGTGTGTATGACATCGTTCACTGGGATAATAACTCACAAAGAGAGACTCCAACACTGGGAATAATCAAATGAGGCTACAGGTCTCCCAGTCTCAAGAATTTGATAGAACTTTACCTTGAAGTCTAAACTATTTCAATGTTACTGTTCTAGAAAATTCTGTGCATGTTTCGGATGATTTAGACAATTTGAAGACAAAGGAATGCTGGGATGAGAGTGCTATTCTAACTTGAAAAGCCATATCCTAAAACTTACAGGCTCAAACTTGAGAAAGACAGACAGACAGGCACATGCACACACACACACACACACACACACACACACACGCACACATATCAATGTTTGAGTCATATGTGTTAAATCTATGAGGTTCAGAGTCAAACTAAGGCTTGCACATCTCAAGTTCTAATTTTACCAATAGTTTCCCATGAGCCATGTAAATTACCCTCTATTTGTGTTTTATGTTTATAAATTGCAGAGAGGAAACCATGTGCTTTTGTGTTCAATACACAAATACATTGAATGTTCAGATAATTTTTTTTTAAAATATAGATCTACAAAGAAGTTAGGGTCATTTTTCTCCATGTGTTCTTTCAGAACTATGGGTGGTAAACAATGGCCAAGAAAAAGATGCCCATGTTGGCATGATGGCCTAATGGTGCATCCCACCAAGTCTGATGGCCTGAGTTCTACCCCTGGAACCCACATGGTGGAAGTCCTACAAGCTGTCCTCTAATTACACAGTGTAGCATGAGTATGTGTTATGAGTGCACATGCACCCCCCACCCCCAGTAAATAAATAAATAAATAATAAATGTTTAAAAAAGATATATTTTGTATATGAGTGTTCTGTCTTCAGATACACCAGAAGAAGGCATCGGATTCCATTACAGATGGTTGTGAGACACCATGTGAGTGCTGGGAACTGGATTCAAGACCTCTGGAAGAGCAGCCAGTGCTCTTAACCACTGAGCTGTCTCCCCAGCTCAATAAATAAACTTTAATTAAAAAGAATAATATACATGCTTGCCAGTATTATTTTAGTACAAGATTACTTGTAAATGTTACTAAGTATCTATTCCACAAAGATTAAAATGTAGACTAATCACCTAAATGTCTACAGATGAAGACATAGGGGGAGAGAGGTTCCCTTTGCCTATCCTGTCATCTGTCTCATATGGAGTGGCCTGGTCCCACATATCACATGGTGGTTTTTACCTGGCATGATCTCCGGCTCAGAGTTAAAATGGAGTTTGGCTTATAAGTCAAATTTTAAAATACAACAATGAGGGTCTACTTGACAGTAGCCTGATGATTTGAAGACTTTCTTTCCATCAGAAAGAATCCTTTCTTTTAGGAACGAGTCAACTAAACTGGGAACACAGAGGTAGTCTGAACTCTACACAGGGCTCACCTCAACCTTGTGAAGGGGAATGCTCAGACTGGTGACATTTACAACAGCGTCACTGCCGGCCCTGCTGTAATCTTCTCTTTATGATTGTCTCTTTAACAAAAAGCTCTGCACTCAGCATGCAAAGAAGTTAGAAGTGGGGGAGGGAGGGGAAAGCACATACAGAAGAGGAGAGGGGGGAAAACTGCAGATCAATCATTTATAATTAACAAAAATCCGATTGGTGCTTTAAATAGAGATCAATGTTCCGGGCTGCCTGGATTGTGGGGATGTGTTCACCTTCTCGTAAGTCTCCGAGCAAGCTGTCACACCTACAGAATCACCATTTGTTTTCTTAACAAAGCTTCAGGGGGCGCCAGGCTCTCATTGAAATTTCATTAATCTAATGGAGTAAAGTCCTATAGAAAAAAATCAAATTCTCGTTGGACGAGATGCTACCTGGGAAAGATAACCTCTATTTGAACTCTGAGACTCAGATCGCTCTGCTATTAGTCTGAGGAAACAGACAGCAACCACGCTGATTACAGCCACCGGCCTCAACAATTTTTTTTTCTAACTAGCAATTTCGAGAGCAAGTGCTACAGTGTCAAAGCGAAAGAAACACAGCTGCGGGTTTTCTGCAGAGCGAAATGGTTCTGAAATGTCACTGAATAGCTCACAGAGGACGCCAATCTACGACAACAGAGACATAAGCACATAGGAGAAAGGGCCCACACACCCTCCCTTCAAAGGTACGTTGTTTACATGCATGCAATTTGTGCGAGCAGCAGCTGCTGAATGCAGGATTTTCACAGAAGTCCCAAACAACATCTTTTTCGAGAGCCATGGCCAGACCCTCCCAAGTCTTCCTGGGTCTACAAGTTCCCACTTCATCTGTTAGAGAATCTTACTGCCTGACCATATTTCGGCATCGCATCTCCATATGATCTGATACACAGGCTTTCAAATGCACCCCAAAGATGCACATGCTAACATGCTGTGGCTATAGCTCTTTCCTCTGAGAGGAAAATGTGGAAGGCTCATGCTGCGGTGTCCTTCTAGGGACGTTTCCGTGGCTTGCTCCTCTGTCACTCATGGGTATGAGATGCCATGTGTACCTGACAGATGCACCATGATTGTGGCTGTGTCTATGCCAAACTGAAATGCATTTCCATACTGCTTTTTTTTTAACCTTCCTGCCCCCCGCCCCCGAAACTTCCATGTGTACTTTTAAAGGTTAAAATGGCTAGCAGACCCTGTGATTTTAGGACCTTGGTAGGCGTTCCACAGCAGACCAAATGGAGTTGGGGAAAACCCTCTGAGGCTCTCATGTGCTCACTGCATTTTGCCAGAAAGAGCTGGGCAGAGGGAAAAACAGCAACCCAGACTGGAGCACTGAAGACTACAATCCGAACGGGACCGTGACTGTGAAACTTTATGTAAAACGAGAAAACAAGTCCTACTTCTGGGGGAAAAAATAAACAAAATGATTTGAATGAAAATTATGGCATGTCTCTCCTTTTCACTTTTAACAAGGATCTAAACTTTGTTGAAAACAGCAAAAAGAGAAAAAGTAAAAGTCTGAAAAAAAATCACAAAAGGAAGAGAACAGCAGCCTCTCGGTGAATGACTGGCCAGAGTTTTCATCTGCTAGAAAATCATTATCTGCCACTATGGTCATAAAAGGCTTGCTGCGGTCAGGAAATGTCTTCGGTGTCCAAAGCGCCTCAGAGGAGTGAGTCACTTCCTAGTCTATGGATAAATAGTTCTTTAGTTGGCTGGGGTTCATACTTTTTCTTTGAGTCCAGATTTATTCATAAAGGCTTATCTTACTCTCCTGTCTCAGCTCCACCTGTAGAATTAAACTTCCATTCTCCTTCTATATCCTATTTAAAGATGCCACAGGAAGAAAGTCCATTTTTTTTCTTTTAGTTCAGATCAATAGGAAAAATGAGTAAATGACATGTCTGTGTGTCTGTCTGTACTATTTATCTACATACCACAGGCAAATCTAGACATACAGAAAAAGTTCACTCAAAGTTACGATTATTAAAATAGAGCCTGGGAACACAATAACACCTTTTACAGGCAAGCATCTCCACCACAGAAATGGAGAGAGAAAGCTAGAGAGAGGGAGACACAGGCATTCAGATGAGCCTTCGGGGAATTGCATGAACTTTTGAACCAGAGACGGAGAGCCAGAACCCAGCCTGTTCCCACTTTAATAAACATTTTTTTCTTCAATTAATTAAGGTTTGGAAAGAAAAAAAAAACAACCACAGAAGAGAAGTAATTTAGCATGAGGCGCATCCTTTACAGATGGATCCTACCTTCGGATGCTTATTAAATCTATGCATGATTGCGCTGGAGAAAATTAATTGCGTTGTTTCTCGGTATTCAAAAAGGGGTTGCAGGCAGCTTAGAACAGAAAGGAAAACGAAGCAAGGTTGTTGTTTGGCAAAGGAATACTTTCCAAGTTCTAAGCCAAGTAACACCCCAAACCAGCATAAAAGCACAGAGAGAGATCTTGACTTAATTTTATTATGCTGAGATTTAAAAAGACCTCACATGCTGCCAGAGCACGCACACAGACGTATGTTAAGTTCACGATATTCTAGTCTCACAAAAATTTCCTGCTCAGTGACATTTGAACTACTCCATGAGGGAGCGAGCTTCTGCTCAAGTCTCGCTGTGAGGAAAAGAGTTATGTGCACATCTGGGGACACCTACACGCGCATACATGCAACAGTACCACGGTTGGCTGGTGTTCACTTCATTCCAGTTTTGAGAAAAAGCAATGACTTCCTGGTTGTATTTTGGAGAGAAACATAAAATATTATCATAAAACATTCAGACTGCAGGTAACCATTAGCCTTGTGTTAACTTTAATTTAAAGAAAAAATACAAAAAGCCACAGTGGTCTGAAGTAACTCAAGCTGTTTCCTTTCTGAAGGCTGCTGGTAGAACCAGACTGTAACTTCGACTGACCATCCCTATGACTTTCACCAAGTCTATGAGAACTGATTAACTCAATTCATGTAGCTGCAGCTTTAAACATGCCTACATAATTATCCATACATAATTATGTACATATGTATATATATATGTACATATATGTATGTGTATGTATGCATGTATGTATAACCTGCCCTCCTATTGACTGACAAAAAAAACCTCACTTAAGAATTTTAAAACTTATCTCCCTCCATGTCTCTAATACAGTATTGTATAATTTGTTTGTTTGCTTTCAGCACTGAGAATTGAACCCAGAACCTTGAACTTCCAGGCGAGCACCCTACCATTAAGCTACATCCTTAGATGTAGAGGCAGAGTCGCAGGGTCTCACCAAGTTGACTAAGCTAACCTTGAACTCACTCAGTAGTCCACGCAGTCCATGCAGGCCTTGAACTTGCCATCCTTCGGTCCCAGCCTCCTTCCTGAGCATTTGTCATTGTAGGCCTGTGTCAGGCCCAGCTAGATGGTGGTTCTGTTACTCTTCCTTCTACAAGTCTATAAGTCTTATAAGTCTATAAATCAGTATCTCTAATCCTTGGTTAACATGTAAAGTTATTTTAAAGTATTCATCATGACACAAATTTTGCTAAGAGAAACAAACTGAGTTTATATAAGTAAATAAATCTGTCATATGTTCAAGAGATTTCATAAGAGATGGGCTAAAAATATAGTGCAGTTAACACTGGGATTTATTTATGTCATGCCTTCTACTGGCATATTTCAAAGAATGATATAAATTGCCTCTTAGTTACAGACATGATCGTTTCTTGTTAGAAATGGGACAAAAGCAAGATCAAATGGCAAGGCAGGGAACACAAAACTTCTGTCACGTCATTAGACATTTAACTGCCTCTCTTGACTTCTCAGACCTATGTCCCATTTAGGATGGCAGCCAATAAAAATTAGGGTTCTAACAGCAGCCAATGAAAAGTAGGGTTTCATCAAATGATCAAAAACATATACAAAAATTTTTCTACTTCCAGGAGAAACTCAAGTCAAAAGAGCCCGTGTCTTTGTTGCTGGCTATCTGTGAGACATAAAAAATACAGTCTGGTTGGGGAGATAGCCCAGTGGATAAAGCACTTGATTCAAGACTGGAGTCAGGCTCACCCTGACCCACATAAAATCTGGGCAGGCACAGTGGTTGCCTCTAATGGCAGTACTTAAGAGACAGAGATAGGGGATTCCCAAAGCAAGCTACCTCACTAGTGTAGGGGAGGCAGCAAGCCATAGATTCAGTGAAAGGTCCTGCCTCAATAAAGAAGCAGAGAGCGACTGAGGAAGACAACCATGGTCGACCTTGGACCTCCGTGTGTGTGTGTGTGTGTGTGTGTGTGTGTGTGTGTGTGCATGTGTGTATGTGTGTGCATGTGTGACACACACACACATGTGAAAACATATGCATGTCCACCCACCTGGAAACATGAATACAAGCATGCACACACACCACAAAGACATACACATGCAAAAATAAAAAAAGAATACGGTCAGTATTTCATTTTGTTATTAAAGAGCAAACAGGAAAAGTTTGGGGCTGGAGAGGTAAAACTTTCCCATAGCAAAAGGTAGTTTGACTAAGGAAGAAAAGGGTAAAGTTTTAGAAATGAACAAATCCTATCTCCTGAGCTCAGATACGGATGAAACAACCAAAATAATATAGCTGGTAAGAGCTTCAAGAACGCAGATGTCTTGGTTCAGGTCTCTTGGACCTCCTTCTCTACACCAGAGTCCTGCCTGCTGCACACCACCCTCAAGCAGGTAACTGCAACAGGCTGACTGTAGCATCTTCCTGAACATAGTTGCTGATACACCAGAATTTCCTTTTCTCAGTGGAGAAGCTGGGGAACCAAATTCAGGCTTTCATGCACCCCAGGCAAGCACTTTATCCTAGATTCTTCAAGATGTCCCCGGGAGTCACCTTTAAAGTTTCTTTCTTTAAAGTTGACACAACCCACTTTAAACACGTACTGAGAATGACCAGCCTGCATGTGGTCCTTAGTTACTCAGCTCAAGAAGTCCCATTGCATTTACCATCTATCTAGGTAAGTCAGAATCACCACCAAAAAGCAACCTGTCAGAGCTGCTGGCAAAGGAGTTTGGGTAGCGGGGCTAGCTCAGGCTTCACTTGGGCCACTTGTGAGTGGATATGCGGAAGGGGTCACCACCTTCTGATAGGCACAAGATGATTCCAAGAGATCAAGTTATTATATTCACTTTCAGGAGCCCAAGAGGAAGAGGTAGGATATGCTTCAGATTCTGATATTTTACTTATATTTATGCTATAAAGTAAGCCTTTTATATTTATATTATTTTTATAAAATAGGAATAGTCAAATCATAATCTCCTGGAGATTTTAATCATAATTTTACACTTCTTATATCTTACAATGCATACCCAGTCATCTCGGAGCTGAGAGCTGGGGAGCTAACTGGGGGATTAGCATCATGACTCTACACGGTGATTCAGCAAATCCTGTGTTCGTTTTTTCCATGGAATCCTATTTTCAAGAAGGAGCTTAAAAAAAAAAACCCTCCTATATGATAAAAAGCTTAATCACTCTAGGATGAGATTTTTTTTTCTATTTTCCAATGCAATTACTCTTTGTCTTAGGTCTAATTGAATTCACTTTCCATGTTAGTGGGGGAAGGGAAGTAGGTAGGAGGGCTGTGGCATAGGCTAGAAGACAAATTGTGCAAATTGTGGGCCTTACAATACCAAAAAGGAAGCACAAATCTGATAAAACCTGTAACGGTGGGTGATGGGGCAGCGGACGGAGATTTTAGCCATCAGAGGCAGGATTTTGGATATGGAAGACATCAAAGATGTTGTATGAGAAATGCTCCTACTTTAATTTATAAGGCTCCTTGGGATTCTTTGAATGGAAAGCGTCATATTAATACCAGCATTTTCATTTCACATGGGAGATCCCAGATTGTTGACATTTCTGCAGAAACCATATTTCAGCAGTCAACGGGATATAATGTCGTAATGTGGATTAGTTCGGCTGCCACCTTCTCATCCCTGGCTTGCAGCTTATACAACAGAGCATGCCCTTGCTGGTGCCTCCCTCCCCTCTCCTAAAGTTCCAGCCTCTTCCATTTGTCTCTGCTGGTGTCAGTGGACGGTCCAGCGTTTGCCTTTGTTCTCATAGGCTACAGTATTGAAGGAAGTAAACATTCATCTTGGGTCTCTCTGGTACAGTGTGCTTCCTATCCCTCAGTATTTCTGGCATCAAAGGGAGAAGGATCTCTGGATATCATCGATGGAGGAAGAGAGGGAGGCTGCCACTCTGCAGCATATTAATACACACTGCAAAGGAGAGAGTGCTATTAACTAAAGGTTCTTTGAAGGTTCTTTAGGCTGTGACTGATAAATAAATATTATTTGTAAATCCAGACCATGCAACAACATTTCTGGATCAATCTGACATTTTTTGGAAATCCAATATATACTGTAACCTGTGGGGGATATATATGTATAAATTAAGACCTGATTCTTGTCCACTGGGAGGTCCTAATACATTGGAAAACAGTCGGTACATGGTAATATAACGCAAGCTATATTACCATGTACTGGTAATACAGTGGTAGCAGCTACGATAGAGGGGAAGTGGGGTGGGGGCCAGCCAGGTGCTGAGGAAGTCAGGGAAAATGGAGTCTGAGTGGATCTTTGAAGTGAGTGTGAGTGGAGAGACTAGAAAAGGCATTGAGGTAGAAGGCACAGGGCTGGGTTTGGGTAATGACAAAGACTCCAGGGAGGACAGGCATTTCAAATCTGGGTCAGGTAACTTAAAAGGTGGATTCAGAAATATAACCAGATCATGGTTTCTAATCTGATAAACAAACAAACAAACAAGCAAACACACTCACATCCATAAATCCGAGCTCCTGAAATTGTAGCATTTTGTGGGGATTGCTCTATTCTGTCATCCCCTATGTATTCCAGAGGCTCCAACTTTATCCTCCAACACCTCCCCAGGCCTGCCACCATCTTTTAAAGTGTTAGTAGGTGTTGTGTCTTCACGTGTGTCTATGCATGCAGTGACCACTGAGGCCAGAAAGGGGTGTTGGATCCCCTGGGGCAGGAGTTACAGATTGTTAGGATCCTGGAATTGAACCTGGGTTTTCTGGAAGAATGGCCTGTGCTCTTAACCACTGAGCTATCCATAGATCCATCCCAAGTTTGGCATCATCTACAGCTCTACCCATAGACGAGGGTGCAACACAGTAAAGGTGGATGAGGAGAAAATATTGGCGTTTGAAAGGGTAAGAGAGCAAGAGGCACCTGCTACTCTAAGCCTTTGAGGCGAAGATTAAGATGGTCAGAATGGCTGAATGAAGGCTCTGGGTCAGGAGGCTGGGAGACCCTGGGGAATTATAAGAAAATGTGGGGATTGCGGAAACAGAAAGAGAAAGTTGACTTGTAAACTGTGAGGGATAATTGAGGACAGACATGTCTACCCTGACTGTGACTGTCATATCTCTTCAGGACAGGGAAAGTAATCGAAGACTCAGGATGCTCAGCATGCAACTGTGGGTGCTTGTCCATGACTGGAGTTATACTTAATATCAGAGCAAAGAAGTGATGAGAGAGAGCTGAGGTGAAAAATGAAACGATCAGAATCTTCTAGCATTTTCTTCCCCCATGAGTTCTCCATTTAGTGTTTGATGTTGAGGAAACAGATTGGGATAGTTTCCAGTGGTGCTTAGTGTTAAGTCCTTTTTGCCTAACCAGTGGTGCTTAGTGTTAAGTCCTTTTTGCCTAGCCAGTGGTGCTTAGTGTTAAGTCCTTTTTGCCTAACCAGTGGTATTTAGTGTTAAGTCCTAACCCTGTTGTATTTCTTTAGTGGCTGCTCCAAGCTTACCTTTTTCCTAAGCCCTGGATCAGTCCTACTCCATGCTCTTTACTCTTGGCATCTGGCTTTCCCTTTCCTTCCCTTCAGTTAAACTATCGCTGCATTATTTCTTCCTTCTGAAATGTAGCTGCTTTTTTCTAAAGAGCCAATGACTTGTCTGTTTGCCAGGACTGATCCCTGAGTGGTCCTGAGTGATTCATGTCTACTGCACCCCCTTTTCCTCTTCTTCTTCCTTTTCCCCCTCTTCTCTTTCCTTTTACCTTTCTTCTTCTCCTCCTTCTCCTTCTCGTTCTTCTCATTCTTCTTCCTCTTCTTCCTCCTCTTCCTTATTATGAGACAAGGCCACTCTCTGTTTCTAAAGCTGGCCTCCATCTTCTTGTGATGCTGATGAGGACTTCGAACTTCTGAACTTCTTGTCTCTACCTCGCACGCATGGGGATTACAGACACACGGCTATACTCAGTTTAAGAGGTGCTGGGGATGGAACAGGGTTTTGTGTATGCCAGGGAAGCACTCTATCAACCAAGCTCCTGCCTCAGCCCCAGCTTTTCTCATTAAACAGCTCTGGTCTATCCTTTCCCAAAACAAAACCATCCTTCTGTTCCTTTCTTTTAAAAGCTGCTTTTAATTAGTGCATATCAATTGTACACACTCAGGGTTTCATCGTTGCAGTCTCATGGACTGTGATCTTATTTGCTCTCCCGGGGCCTTCTTTTTACTAACCAACTATTTTGGGGGCTTGCAAATACCCAGTTTCTAGTTCTTCACTCTGCACTCCATCCTGAACTTTTCCTAATCTACTGAAACTGCTCCTAAAAATGTTAGTAAAGGCTTTCTTGCTTTGTTTCTCTTCTACCCTTTCCACTGCCCCCACCAGCCCCACATCCAGGACCTTGAAAGTACAGTGCAGGGATGAGCCCTTACTGACCTCCCTAAGAACACCTAGCCTTGTGCCTTGTACATGGAAGAGACTCTGAGAATTTCAATTGACTCTGGATTCTTTTTTCATATATATATGTATGATTCATATGATATATGAATATCAATCAATGTTTTACCTGTCTGAATGTCTGCATCACATGAGTGCCCAGTCCCCAAGGAGGAGCCCCTAGAACTGGAGTTACAGATGGTTGTGAGCCACTATGTGGGTGCTGGGAATCAAACCTGGGTCCTCTGGAAGACCAGCCAGTGCTCATAACCACTGAGCCATCTCTCCAGCCTCAGAGTTTAGATTTCTTCAACCTTTCTTATGGTCCTCATGACTCCTGGTCTTCTTCCAGTGTGTGAGGCACCCAGGAAGGGTCTCACACACATTGGGCTAAGTAGTTTCTTCCAGTGAATGTATAAACTCAGGAAATATTTCATCCTTAGTTGCAAATGACAAGATTATTTTTTAAAATAAATACCATGGCGATGTGTTTTAAGTTTGTGCTAAAGTGACAGGACGCCAGCAGGAAAGAGCAGATGTAGGAGCGCATGACAGTGACCAACGGAGAGATCGTCAGCTCAAAACAGAAGAATCCAGGGACACAGTCGCTTCCCGGTGACCAAAACAGAAACACACTGTAATATCGTGTATTGCCCCAAATGCTGTCTTTCTTGTGTATTTTCCAAGGAAGTTCTACAGGTAGCAAAGATATGATATATACCAAATGCTATCCAGTCACCGAGCCAGTCACTACCAATAAATTGACATGACAGCTTTAATACATCTGCTCCTTTTCTATGGAGGATAGAAGAACGCATATCCTTGCTTCAAATCCAAATGCTTACGATAATCAGTGGGATGGAGGGATACTTTTTTACTACTATGTTGCCCTTGGGTGTCTTATATTGCCATGGTTATATTATATATATTGCTTATATTATGTTCCACTAACAGGAAGTGGAGGTCCCTTCTGCCATCCCTCACAGTTTCACGGAGATTCTTAGTGAGGAGCGGCTATGGTACCATGGAACTTCTTTCATGTTTGAGGGTATCCTGTCCATTCTCTCCACGATGCAGCTGTTCAGGAGAGCCAGCAACACTGGTAAGACTTTTTGGATGGCGTGTCTTTCGAATGAGCCTAACCACCCCCAATACACAAGGAATCTGTGAGTTTCTGTGTTCTATTACTCAACTGAAACCCATTCTCTATCACTCTGTGATTCAACAGCACGCGTTAATGAACCCTGCCGATTGGCATGTGCTGAGCACTCAAGGAGCTATAGTCTGGAGAAGGTACAGGGCAAACACAGAGTTCCAACATAAGGGCAGCAGTGGTTTGAGGAAATTAAATCACAGGAAGCTTGTCTTTTTTTTTTTTTTTTCTTTCCAGAGTGAACCAGAGCCGAGGAGATGGTTTAGCCGTTAAAGTGTTTGCCATGCAAGTATAAGGACGTGAGTTCAGATCCCCAGCACCCATTGTGAAAGCTGGGCTTGCTGGCCAGCCACTCTAGTCAAAGTGATGAGCTCCACATTCAGTGAGAGTCCTGAGCCAAGAAGTAAGGTAGAAAGTTGTCAAAGAAGACGTCTGACATCAACCTCTGGCCTCCACATACACGCACACACATATGTGCATGCGCACACGCAGGAACACGCAGACGTAAAGTGAGCTGGTTTATGAGAAATTCTATATTTTACAACCCAAATGTGAATCTTAAAAACTGAAGTTTGTAAAGATTGCTTAGATACTAAAAGGATCAGCAAAACCAACAGATTGACCAGCTGAGAACGGACTATTCTCAAAGCAGAAATCTCCTCAACCCAGCAGAAACAGAGGCAGAGAAGCACCGGAGTTTCACCTCACCAGCAGCTTTGTACTAGATGACATCATAAATTACTAGATGACAGTCTGGCGCCACTGTCCCGAGATATAGAAATGGAAGTGCTTCTTAAGACACTATTGATATTTCCTTTTATCCTCTGATGTGATGGGGCTGAAGAGATGGCTCAGCAGCTAAGAGCACTGGATGCTCTTGCAGAGGACCTGGGTTCGACTCCAGCAACCACACACACACACACACACACACACACACACACACACACACACAGAGCAGTTTATAGCTATCTGTAATTGCAGTTCCAGGGGATCTAACACCCTCTTCTGGGCGCTGGACACACAGGTGATGCACAGACATACATGTAGACAAATTCTCATACACATGTAACAAGAATAAATAGACCTTCCCTCTGGCCTGGGATGTAGTTCAATGACGCAGCACTTGCCTAGCATACACAGGGCCTTGGATTCCATCTCTGTACTACAAAAGAAAAACAGGAAACCAACCTTTTTTTTCCTTGAAGATACTCGGTTAGATCACATCTTACTCCAACTGCTCCCACAAATTTGCAAATCATCTTTTAACTAACCATCTAGCAAACTTGCCAAATGACGCCCTGGAGTTTCGGAAACACAAATAGATGGGTGTTTTCCTCTAAGGACAGGCTGTTCATCAAGTCTCACTACAGCTTTATGGTCAGAGCTGCTGAGGAAATACTGTAAGACCACTGGAGTCTGCACAGAAGGAAACCCGCATTGAAATGGTCACTCTCTTCTGAGAGCCTCCAATTTTACAGCTCTAGAACCACCTTGCATGAAAAGCTTGGTGTTAATATTAGTTTTTCGGCTGTGGGGCAGGGGAATGTCTGTAAAATACACAGGCTTGGAGGGGAAAAGTACCTTCCAAAATTTGACTCTAATGACTTTTTCTGAGAATTCACTCTTCTGAACATATCATACCTAGACCACACAGGAGGCTGCTCGACAATAACCAGAAATCAAACTTCCAGCATCCAGGAAGCCGTAAGGCATGTTCAGTGGACCATTTCGGAATCCGAACAGCAAGGTTATATAACGGGGATCACACAGAGGAACATCACACTATGTGACAGTTTTTGTATCTTGTTTTTATCACTTCAGCAGACACCGGGGAAATGGAAATAAAATCTGCAATGGCTGTGAGTTTTAAAGCTGGGGGGGGGCAGTTGGAAATTCACACTTAGCTATCTCATGTGAGTTTAAAGGGAAACACGATTTAACGTGTCTACCATCACAGCCAAGAACCATGCACCCAAAGCAGTTAAGAGCTAAGCATACGGATCCCTGAGGGACACTTACTTTATGTAATGGTCTATATATGCATGTTTGTAAATGCATTTTTTTGGGGGTGGAAATCACACACTTCTCAATACAGAAAAAGAAAAGATATCTATAACCTGTGTGGTTCCTAGTTCTGGCATTGGAAAGACATGAAGACATTTTGGGGAGGGTCTCTCTGAAAGTTACAACAAGAGCTGGAAGAGGAGAAGATCTAGATAAGTGAAGGGTAAAGCTGAGGAGACCCTCAGCTCTGTGGGTTGTGAGATGTTCAGTGGGTTAAGTTCTTGCCATGGAAACAAGCATGCAAGTGAGACAACTGAACGTATTAGGTGGATGGCAATCAAGGAAGGCACCCTATATCAGCCCCTGACCTCCACATGCGTGTACACACATGTGCATCCATGTATGTACACACACACACACATGCACGCACGCACACACATACACAAGCCAGGGAGAAGGATGAGAAGTTCTTATCTTCAGCCATGAAAGCCAATGCAGAAACTGTTCTTGATAGTGTAAAACTGGGCAGAAGCTAGGCATCTCCATTTCTAGAAAGTGGAGTGCATGGGCCTCTAGTCCTTCCTGAGGTTGGATATCAGGACTGGAACCCGACAGGGATGGCCACCAATCCAAAGTGCTCATTAAAGGAGATATCGGATCTTCCTGAACACACCAATTAAAAAGTGATGGCTCTCCATCCTCCAGGAAAGTATAAACAGTCCTTTCCAGAGACACCAAAGGAATTAAGTTTTCCCAAGAAGCTTTTGATCCCTTCCACCACACCTCCTTGACAATTTTGAATCCGATACAGCTATCCTACTGTTGGAGCTAGACAGTCAGTCATCTAACTAGTTTATTTTTTTGAGATAATATCTCAGGTAGCTAGGGGAGACTCTGAACATCCTGGTTTGCCTTGCCCACACCATGCTGTTTTTTTTTAAAACATAGCTTCAGTATCTCCTGACAAAGGAAATCCTTCCTGAAGTATCTGTTGCTGTTTGTAAACAGCTTCATGGCCACTCTAAATGGGAAGGAACCTCCTTCCTCTGTGCTCTGTCAAACCAGCTAGCTGGGGTTGCCCAAAGGCAATTCGTGAAATATTGCAGATTTTCAGGTTTCTACCTCCAACTTGTAGAAATTAAGATTTTCTTCATCTTTCCCTTTTAAAAAGATAACAGTCAACCCTAGAAAAATCAGATTGTTCCATGATCATTCAAGAATCTTTGTAATCCCTGCCAGGTTGTATCCCCATCTATCCAGTCACACCTAACACATCTAACACGTACACATTACCAATACCATCCAAGGTTTTGCTTATTCTTTGAGACCTTTTAAATCTGGATTGTCTGTGCACTGACTGCCTTTTCCAATGCTTTGTTCATAGGAGGTCCTTTTCATGAAATCCATGGCCAATCCAACACTCTATGAAGTCATGTTTCTTGGTCAGGTTGTATACAATGTCAAACTCTTACACATTTGTGACTGGTGTCTAATAGTCCCTTCCTTTCCTCCAAGGTTCCTATCTTGTAAAAAACCGTGTCTCCCTCTTTAATACCAGTCACACATCTTTTTGTTGTGGTTACCTCAATTTATGGAGTTGGAGCTTACGTGGTAAGCCTTCTTGCATGGATAAATGAACAGCCACAGACATAGCCTGTAGAATGGGTAAGCATTGCTTGGGGACTGCCACCATGATTGTGAAATGGTAAGTTCTGGGATTTAGGGGTGAGGAAGGGACGTGAACTTAAAGGGAGGGGGGACACCTGGAGATGTGGAAGGAGGGGAGGGCAAGAGAAGGTTATCAAATGGGAAATGGGAGGTGAGCGGATGATCAAACTATATCACATGCAAGTATGGGGGATATCATTATTCAGCCCAGTGCTTTGTGCAGTTGATATAAACTAATAAAAATCGAGCAAACCAGAGGTATAAATACGTCCTGATCAAACTAGAGTCTACATCTTCTAATAGGAAGCCAAGCCCTATGCTTACTGTTTCAGACAGATTAGCTTTATGGACCCGCAGAATGTTCAGTATGACATGGATATTAGGAACAATCATTTTTTATTTAAGTCTATTTAGGAGGTCTGGAGAGATGGCTCAGTGGCTAAGAGCAGGGGCGGCTCTTCCAGAGAACCTGAGTTCAATTCCCAGCACTCACGTGGCAACTCAGAGCTGTCTATAATCCAGCTCCAAGTGATTTGAGACCCTCACACGGACATACATGCTGGCCAAACACCAGTGCACGTAAAAGCAAAATAAGTAAATCATTTAAAAAAAATACATACATCTACCTAAGAAGGATTATGTGAAAATCCCACACAAGTATAATTTTCATCTGGATGCATGACACACCTATAGCAACACTATAGCCTAATATATGAGCAAGCAAATTATATTTTATTTTAATGGGAGACAAGCACATGAATGTGTCCCAGGAAGGGGTCTTTTCCATTAACTTTTATAAAGACTTTCATTTCCAACTTTCATTAACATCTGACAAGCCAGTTAAGAAAGCTTTGCTCAGAGCTTAGGTTTGGGGCAAAACCCATCTTGGCAGAAGAACTCTGAGATTACACTCACTGACTGTGAGAGAATATACTAATTTGTTTTGTTTTGTTTGGAGTGTGGAGAAAAGAGAGAGAAAAGGAAAGTGGAGTCATGGACCCTACTTTATGGTTGCCATGGTTGCAAGGCCGACCTTCCACACTTGGATCTACCAGCAGAGTTCAGACAGGTCAACGTGTGACCGGCCCAGGCCCTGGGGTCAAAAGTTCAGGCCGCGATGGAAAAACCAATATGTCCACGCAGAGTATGCTGTACAATTTATTTCAATTTACATCAAGCCATGCATATAAAATTCAGATAAATTCCATTCAAATCTGATGTTGCCTGACACACAATGTATGCAAACAGATGTCTGTGGGGCTTTTTCTGTGCTATAGAAAACAACATTAAATTTAAAAATATGTCTCTGGGAATTCTTCATTGAATTACAAAATGAACATAATTTTAACTTAAATGTTTTCATTCTTTCTTCCATTTTTTTTTGGTGGGGTCTTAATAATTTCTCAGTTCTCAATCTACCCTGTGTCATATTAAAGAGGATAATGTATATTTACAACTACAGCCTTAGTGTTATCGTAGTTATAGATTCTATTTATAACTCTTACCACTTTCCACAGATACTTAGTGATTGATATTTCTGATTTATCGCTGGCTGCTATGCTCATCCCCCTCCCCTTCCTACTGAGAACCAGCAAGGGTCATAGAGACTGCTGGGTCGCCTTCCAGCCACAAGGTGGCTCCCCCCACCCCCTTCTCTCAAACCGACAGGGTACAGACACACACCTTTGCTGGGTGCTCAGGCAGACAGGGTGAAGAAGCTAATTATGAACTGTCAGTGCTGTTCTTTTCATTGTGAACTCAGTGGTTCACAAGCTGGTCTTTGGTACACTAAGTTATGGTTCAAAATGGTGATTTAAAAAGAGGAGGAAGAAAAAGACCCTTACGTTCTGCTTAATTTCTCTTCAGCCATCTTTCCAAAGGTACAGCCGAACCAACATTAGCGTAAATAAGGAAAATAACGAAGTGCTCCAGAGAGACCTAATTTTGTTGCCTTGGAATAGAGTGATGAGCTGGAACGAGGTCAAATTTAAAGCGAACGTGCCCTGTTACTCTGCTTCTGATAACCCTGTTCACGGAGAAGCTTGCATAAGGATTTGTGCCCCTGTCTTAGGAGCCCCATGTCATACCATGTACCAAAAGCAGCTGTCTCTAAATACACAAACGTCAAAGGGAGCACAGAGTGCTGCCTGCTTTCTTCGTTTGGCTGCAATGCTCCCTTCTTATGGGCTGTCAAACAAGTTGCATAGCTCGTACATAGGGCTTTTACAGACACTGTCATCTCTTCCTACAGCCAAAATGGGCACAGAGAGACGAACCCTCCATCTAATTATGTAGAAGGTCTTTCCAGAAATGTAGGTCCTGATTCTCACACGTACCATTCTCTGGTCTCAATGGGAACCATCATTTGAGTAAAGCTGCATCCTCCATCTGTAAGATGGAGACAAGAACAAAAACAAAACAAAACAAAAAACAAACAAACAAAAAAACCAGGGCCTGCTCCCCTTCGCCAAGATTGAATGAGTTAACACACATAAAGTACTTGCAAGAGTTCTTGACACATTAGGGCCAAATGGGCAGTTGAATATTGACTTGAGCTCAGTCCCTCCTTGTTTACAAGAACTTTGAGACATAGTTGCTCAAGCTAAAAGAGCGTTCATGGATTTCATAAAGACAGGAAGTGCAGCATTTTCTAGATGCCTGGGAGTTGTCAGGAGGCTGACTGATGGTGTCTGGGATTTTTCTTCCTCAAAAAAAATAAAAGGAGAAGAAGAAAGAAAGGAAGGAAGGAAGGGAGGAAGGAAGAAAGAAAGAAGAGAAAAAGAAAAAGAAAAAGAAAAAGAAAAAGAAAAATGTAAGCACCTTTTCTCAATGTGTGGCATTTCCTCCAATGCATTACTTGCAAAAGAAATTGATTTTCACATCTGAAGTTTGTTTCTGATAATAGTTTAGAAAAACGCACCATCTCACTAAATAGCTATACATAATGTTTTGAACAACTCGGTTACAGTATTTATATTGCAAACGTTTTCATTTTCCTGTTTAAAAGAAGTCTCTGGAATCTTATTCATGCCAGAACATGACTTGTTAAGCTTCTTGTTAAACTTTAAGCATGGGAGTTCCTAGCTTCTAATGTAAATAAACATTTTGAATACCCTGTTAGGCACTGCCTTCACAATTCTCCAGTAAATTTTCAGAAGGTATAAATGATATCCTTGACTTAAACTGGCCTCTCATAATTCAACCACTAACTAAGGTTTATGTGGACACAAAATCCTGCATTCACATAAATCTTTGTTTGTATAAGGAAAGCTCTACATACAGAGATATAAATACCTATGTGTCAGTGTGTATATATACACGTATGTCCACATATATGGTATTTTAGAGCCTCCCATCTATTCTGAAATACATAGTCAGAGACCATGCAAGATAATTGAATCAATGTTCAATAGCCACAGAGCGCAGTATGACAGTTTTTAATGCTTGCTACACTGCCATGAAACTCCTCACTCACTATTATCCCTGTCAGCTACTCCAAGGGCCAGGCAGACAAATGCTAGCCCAAGTCCTGACCGTTCGTTTCTCTTTGGAATTATTTCAAGCCTAACTCTTGAGAACTGCTTCTGTAGGCTGTCTTGATGAGATCAGAGTAAGTGGGGAGGAATCCTTATGGAGAGACAGTTTGGCACCTGGCTTTTTGAAGGACTCTCATCTTGGTTTTTCCTGTATCTGTGCAAACATAACTTCAGAAGACCCCCTTTCTATTTTAGAAATGGTCCTGTGTGGCTAGAAGCAGCGTGTTTTGGTTGCCAGAAGCAGTTTTTGCAGAATGCCTCAACTTTCTTTATATTCTTAGCAACTCTCCCTCCTCCCCAACTGATTTTAACGCCAATCCCAGGCATCAGTTAACAGAACCCATCCAGGAACAGCTGTACCGAAGCAAGCAGCAATTCGTTATTTTGTTCACTTTGGGGGTATTTGTCCTATGGGTTTTCTAGCCAAAGGCTTATATGTTTCCCAAGAGAAATTTACTTTCATGAGAGAAGAAAATAGAGGCAAATCACTGCTGTTAGACCCCCAAGTCAGAGACATTGGTTTGTTATCCTGTATATGGGAAGTTTAAAAAGCCCATAGTTATAAAGGCAATCATGGTCCCAATCCGTCTCTCATTCTTTGCCAATGTGAAGAATTACAAATGGAACCAAATTTTTCTCTGTCAATAGAATGTGTATGATTACAGCTGTTCATATTTCCACTCTAATGAAGGGCTGCACATTTAATTGTAAGATTTATTAGGGACTGTACATTGCTGTGTACATGCAAAACAGTTAATTGACATCTAAAATGCTGGTTGTTTATTCTGACATTAATGATCATATTTCTTCATTTGAAATGAAGAGCATTTTGAGGGGAGAATGTATTTTGTTTCCTCCAAATAAGAAATTAATAAAGTCAATGTAAGAAATAAAAGGAGCCAGAAGGAAAAGAATATTGATTTATGCTTGTGAAGACGGGGGGGGGGGAAATACAAGTATGCTTTATTTATTTATTTATCTTTAAAGTACATAATCCCCCATTCTGCTGGAAACAAGAGAGTTGATTGCCAGCTTTGTTTGAATTCACAGAGATCTCATATGAGGCCGGGTTCATAAACAGGTGAAATGATGGAGTTTATTGCAACGCACATCAACACTGAAACTAAATAACTGTGTTGCCATCTCAGTCCCGCTGAAAGACGGATGGTAAACTTGACCTGCCGCTGGTACTATCCGATTGCCATTTTTTATTCCCCCTTCGCCGCCCCCCAAGGCTGAGCCGCGTTGAGTAAATGCATGTGCACGGTCAGGTCAGACCCCGGGATCGGGTGAAACTCCGTTCACATTTGCATACAGGCGGAGCTTCACAATGAAAGCCCATCTGTTCCCGTCTCCGAGTACAAATCGATTGTCACCCAACTCGCTGCAAACGACAGCAGCGTGGCCATTAGGTGGAGGAACACTCGGCTCAGGTTACGGATATGGGACTGCTGATTTGGGTTTAAATACCTGATAACTGAAGACTTTTCATTATATGTGAACAAAGAGTGAACTTTGAACTGTTCGGGGGATATCTTCTCCTAAGATTGGGCTCTTCCCCGTTTTATCCATTCCTAATACTTGGCTGTTATATTTCCCACTGTCTCTGTTTTTGTATAAAAATTAGCCAGGCTGACTGTCATGATGTCCTAAATAATCACCCCCCTTTAAAGCGAGGCGTAGGAGGTGGAGCAGCCGGAGAGTATGTTGTAAATAGAGGGTGAACTCTGAACTCTATATGCCCTCAGAGGTCGTTAATATCATGGTGATGTTGTTCCTTGAACTTCTGAATTTTACCAGGGTGGAATTTTTAGTTGGAAGAGTTTAACCAAAGTGTGAACTGCCCCAGCCCTTTAGCCTTCCTCCCAACCCATCCAGTTATTGGAGGCACCTGTCTCCTAGTTAATCTCCATTCACAGGCCTCATGTTTATTCCAAAGTAGTTTACCAATCACCATCCGAATCCGAGAGGATGTTTTGCCCCCTTCCTCATCTTCTTTCTCCTTCCTCTTTAAAATTCAGCAAGTACCTTAGAGTTTACAGACAGAAAAGGCACAGAGTCTGACAAAAGGACAGAGCTGTTCTCGAAGAAACCCCAGGATAATTAAGCCCATCCAAGCAGCAGACGTGATAAATACAAGGAAATTCATGAGCTAAAATATGGGAAGGCTTTCATCAAATGCCTTCTTGCCCTGCTTTCTAGCAGGAGTTTATTTCTTTGAAAATCTTTCAAAGGAAGACACAAGCAACTGGGGTTTGGTGGCTCATGTTTCTGTTTGAAAGATCTCTGCATTGTGCGTCGTGAATCACGCTTAACACTGAAGCAGTCTTTGGATCATTATCTCAGTTTGGCCGGGTCCTTGCAGGTGTATGCTGTTGCCTGTCCACACATACAGGCCCCAGTGTGGAGTGGAGAGGACATCTTTTGTTACTAGTTATGCTCTTTGGTTTTCAACCAGTAAGAACGTCATTGTACAATCTGCAATTTCATCTGCGGTCGAGTGGAAGAACTTTCTTGGTTCACTTAAAGCAACGATGCACTCGGCCTACACTATCCATATGCATACTTCTTTCACAAGATACTTCCTACGACTGTTTTACAGAATATAATGTATTGAGATGACATTTGGGAGAACTCCAGAATGTTTAAAGGCCATGTCACCTCAGCCAGGACTCCTTTACCACTATGTGTATTCTGTACCACTCACTGTTCTTACCGTTTTCTCTTTAAAAGTTACACCAGAGTAAAGGAAAGAAGGGGGCAGGTCTTTCTTCCTTTCTTCCTTTCTTCCTTTCTTCCTTTCTTCCTTTCTTCCTTTCTTCCTTTCTTTCTTTCTTTCTTTTTCTTTCTGTCTATCTGTCCTTTTTCTTTTCTTTTTTTTTTTATCCCATGCAGAAGTTTACAGTCAACTTTAATGGGAGTTCTACAAGCATTAAAAGGGAGAATAGAGTCTTTGTTTCAGAAGAATGTCCAAGACAAGGGTGAATTTTGGTTCCACTTTGTCAAGTTTAAGGGGAAACTGAATGAGAGAGAGAGAGAGAGAGAGAGAGAGAGAGAGAGAGAGAGAGAGAGAGAGA
>NW_021620860.1:3159318-3174050 GCF_004785775.1 Grammomys surdaster
AGAGAGAGAGAGAGAGAGAGAGAGAGAGAGAGAGAGAGAGAGAGAGAACGAACGAACTCAGGCAACTTTCCCAGCTGTCTCCCATTGCCTTTAGCTTGCATTTGATCGTTTCTTGTAAACAGGTCAGGGCTTTGCAGGAGGGATGTGTGGCCATGTGATGTCCTGGAGACGGGCTGTGTATCTGCATCCCACGTTGCAGGATGTCTTGTGTGTGATCAGTAACAAAGCATTAGACACTGGCACACAGGAACAGGGCCACATCAGGAGAAAAACGTCCCAGTGAGGAGGCGCAGCTGCTTTAATTCTCTGTCACTAAAGGGGTGTGACTGAGGCACACTCTGCTTCCAAAAGATGAGTTAACTCGTTTATAGAAATATCGGTCATTTAGTCTCTTGTTATGCACTGTTGGTGAGGGTGTGTGAACAGGAACCGAACCTTGAACTTAGCTTCCCCTTTGAACTCCTGACCTTTGACAAGATTCCCCATGCGTTCCCCTTCAGACAAATTTCATCACAATTACAGTGCCTTCCACTTGAGTTAAAGATATATAATCATTGATTTGACCTAATTATCTGATACATCCCTTTCTTTGCAAGGTGAGAGGTAACTGCGTGAGCGGAAGCTGACCCGTGAAGTTCTGATATTCAATTTTTATTCTAATTATCATAATGCATGTTCTGTCTTTCTCCACTATTCCTTCAACTTCAACAATGTCCCCTAGGTTGCTTGGCAACAGACTGTCAAATGTATCGTGCACTACACATTCAAAGTGTCATTTTTAAGCAACAACAACAGCAGCAGCAACAACAACAACAACAAAACCCTAAAGACCGACTCTGCATGAGAAAGTCATCGTCCACCCTTGTCTTTCATGGAAACAAATCTTCTGAGGAGATTAAAGAGAGGAGGCCAGAAGGTTCTCACAGGGCTCTGGGATGAGTCTGAGGATCAATGTACTACAGTTCAGAATTTTTTCCTCATACGTTACAAATTTTCCATGATAAAGTGGTCCCAGGCAGTGCCCACAGTCAGAATAATCAAATTAGACTACAGGGGATTGTCTTTTTCCAGTTGGGAGTTTGTGCAGAGCAGAGAGGGCAGTGGAGGTTTCCTGAGTTTATTATAACATCCCAAGCCGAAACTTTACTACGATAGCTTAAATCAGAGAACACATTCTTCAAAATAAAACGTGTGACTTAACCACAAACCCAGAGCCGATAAGTACTTTAATTGATCTTTAAAGGTTATTTGGGTTACTACTTGGAGGGTTTTTTCCCACAATAAACGGAAATCACAGTGGGTCTCCATTATCTCTTCTTAAGCTACTGAAAAAATAAGATGAATCACAAAAAGTTTGAGTTAAGAAGAGACCCCTTCAGACTTCTTTAGGTTCCCTCTAAATAGACACTCCATGTTCTCTCCAGGATGAAATGAGCTGATTTTCTTTATGTCATTTCTGCCAAAGGCCATTACTGCCTCTCCAAATATTAAATCTCTTATAGGCTAAGGGTAACAGAAGACTTAGGACACACGTGTGACGTCAAATGACCTGTTCTTGTTGGAACTGTTCCTCCTATTCAAAAATTAGACATTTTTTTAAAAAGTAATTTTTCATCCAATCACCACAGTGGAACACTATGTTGAATTCTAGTCTTGCCAGATAATTTTCAATGGAATTTAAATCCAAAGACCCAAGCAAGTGTAAAAGGGGAAAAGGTGTGCAGCTGAACTTGCTAGGATGGGGATTTATCTGTGTGCACTGAGGTAAGCCTTTGGAAGGTGGAAGATTGTGACATCATCTGTGGCTACTCATCCTGTGATGACATCCTACACCCAGACATCCCAAAATGAGCAGAGAGTCCCATGATACAGGACCATTAGATAGAGTTCCAAAAGAAGGCATTCAAACTGGTTCTGTTCTTTCATTTGGGAAAGTACAAAACAAGTTTAGAGAATTCTGAAGAAGGTGTGAGATTGCATGGTCTCCGATCCTAAGGGCCTAAGGTGCAATCAAGGATGTGTGTGAGGACAGAGACTCATAGCCAGATGGCCGGGAGTGGGGGATCCCTGTTAGAAGTACATCATTGACTATGAAACAATGTTTCTTGTTCTTACTTGGTTACCATAAGGACTTTTCTCTACATATATTAATACTGGTGGATAGGCACTGCTCTGGGACATGGAGAAACGGGGTAGAGTGTCCAGTCTCTGAGAGAGATGCTGCCTTTGACATAGTTTATTCTGAGTCTCAAGAGAGTTTAGTGTCAAATTGAGGGAGAGCAAATTTAACTGGAAGAAACTTTTCTCACTTGCAATCCTAAATTTCAGGACTGGGGTGTCATTAGAAGTAAGTATTCACATAATGATTTTAGAATGGATACAAACAAAAAGAAACCTAAAGTGTATTCAGTAAAAAAAAAAAACCAAAAAACAAAAAACAACCCCTCCATATATCCCTGGGGGTGGAGCTGTGAAATGGTCTTCTACAGTAGATATTCTTAATATGGTGTCTGTGGACACCCTGAAATTATATGCAAATGTGCATGTGTGCTTGCCTGTGCACACTCATTTTTATGTCAAGAAGAGCCACTGTTACCTAGTGATAAGAAAAGAAATAAAAGCACAAAAAATAATTATTATAATTTCCAAAGAAAGGATGCTGAAAGCCAACCAACAGCTACTATCACCACTTACAGAGAACAGTGATTCTCAAACTCTTAAAAAAGGGATCACTTCAATTATAAATTCTTTATGAGAGTCTCTTATACATGTATATAGAAATGGACAGATCATATATATGATCTATAAATAGACAAATCATGTATATGATTATATATTTGTCACATGTACACTGCTAACAATTCATTATTGTTATAGCAACATATATCTTTCTCCCATATACATAGGTTCTACATACATATTGTCATGTGTCCTGGATCACCCAGCATGCCTTACTCTGGTGTCTGAGTCTCCTCTGTAACCCCTAACTTTCCGTAAAGATGAGTCCTATAAACTAATAATAATAATAGAGAAATCTTTTAGAAATCTAAATTGCAGCACGCCAGTCGCCTACCATAGTTGCCTTCTACAATATTCGAAATAAAACTGAAAAAGCCTACATTGGCTTAAGAAGACATTCTGTGGTTTAGTCACCTTTGTTTCTCCAATCTTACTTTCCAACACCTTGTCTCACTTATTTAACCTCAGCCACCAAACTCTATGCCTCTCCCAGCCAAATGTGAGCTCTCTGAATCGAGTGTTTCGGTCAGTTCTTACCTCTGCATTTTTAACAGCTCAATCTCAGGTCGAGTACATTGTTGGGACCTCCGGTAATGAGCAAGGAATGGAGACTATCTAAAGCGACCACATTCCACTTGTTCACTGGAAGATGAGCCTTGGAGAACATCCATGACGGGAACTCCACTCTGAGAGGCACTATCCATCAGAGACAGCTAGAGGGCAGCGTCCTCTTCTCTCAACCTTCGGGACACTTCAAACATCGTCCTCACAGTCTGTCACGGTTACCTTTGGATCATGCTCATTTCCTCACTAGCCTTTGTGGGAGAATTTTTACCCTGATCTCTCCTTCTCCTCTATTGTATCTGGCATGCAGCAGGTGCCCCAGCCTTGGACCACAGGCACAACTGACAGGACATCCTGGACATGACAAACTGGGGCTGGCCGGCTCATGCAAGATGCTAGCCCCTTGGAGCCACACTGACTGATGATCCTCGAGTCTACACTCGGATGGATGCTCATGGGCATTCATCTGTTGACAAGGCCGGAAGAAGAAAAAGGACTCCCCCTGGAAACAAAGTTATGAAAAATGGCCAATTCCTCATGTGATCATGGAGGGAGAAACTATCTCAATGTTGGCATGATAAAGGCATGAACACACAAAAAACTACGCACATTAGATTGACCCTTATCCCTTCTTCAGAGGTCAGTTCCCCCCAAAGAAGTGGAACTATCACAAACATGGCATCTACATAATAATTTATATATGTATATATTTTATACATTTATAGATTTCTGTTAATTATATTTTTATTAATATTTCAAATTTATATACATTGATATACATATGTACACATATTATATATGTACATATATAGTTTGAACTAGATTAAGAAATCACTATGTAATGTGAATAGTTTTAGAGATGAGAAAATAAAAGTGTACAAAGTTTGATTCAGCATAATTCTACACTCAGACTACTATATTGATCATATAAACTGTCCATTTAAAAATCTGTTTAAAGATACAATTATATATGTGTGTGTAGATAGATATGAATAATTTTCAAGCATCAAAAATTAAAACTTGAAAAAGTAATAATGGATAGCTCCTTTAGTATTTCTGCATCTGAAAATCTGTGTCTATAAATAGAAGGAGATGAATTCAAGAACTTCAGATCTCTGAATAACTCACCTAAGAATCTAGCTGCAGGGCAGGGATGATTGGCAGCACCCCCGTGGTGATGCACAACCATCTTTAACTCAAATCCCATGGATCTGACGCCCTCTCCTGGCGTCCGTGGGCACTACACATAGTGCAACACAGGCAGGCAAACCACCCATATGTGGAGAAAATAGGAATAAATAAAATCTACAAAAATTTTTAAAAAAGAATCTAGTTTTTTTTTCAGGATTCTTATGTGTTTTGTTGAATATTAACAGCTAACAACAGAAGAAATATTAAACTTTCACGAGACATTGACTTAGAAAGTATCTTAGAAAATAATAAAAAAAAAAAACAAGGAAAGCAACAGGAGTGGAAACTGAAGTGATTTGAGAGTAAAATAAAGCGGATTCAACTGGGGGTTGTGTGCAGCAATCAACAGGTCTGGGGGAAATAACTCCAAACAGATGCAACTATAAAATAGAAAAGTTCAGGGGCAGAACACTTAGCTAGTGTATCCAAAAGCCTGAGTTTGATCTCCAGCATAGATAGATAGATGATAGATAGATAGACAGATAGAGAGACAGATAGAGATATGTCTATATATATAGACAGAGAGGGACAGAGAGACAGATACAGAGACAGTGAGACACTGAGACACACACACACACACACACACACACACAGAGAGAGAGAGAGAGAGAGAGAGAGAGAGAGAGAGAGAGAGAGAGAACGCTTAGAAAGCATAATGCTATGAAAGATGCCATGGCAACAAGAAACATAAAATAAGCATCAAAGACAGTGGTTCCAGATTTTACATACAACACTGTAATTCCAAAGGGGAAGGAGTTGCATGGTTCTGTACTCCTTATACGGGAGCAGCCATGTTGAAACAGACCACTGGTCCATCCCTTCTGCCAAGCTGCTCTGACAGTGAACAGATGTTTCAGAGAAAAGATCTTCACTCTCCCCAACCCAAATCCAATCACACACCTAATGGTGCAACACTGTATCAAGCGCATCATTTCTGCTTAACCTCAGATGGCAATTATCTTCTACCCAAAGCGGGAGGCTGGCTCACTCTGATTTCATGCTGGGCGGCCCACTGAAGAGGTCCCACTTAAAATGACATCAAGCTGCTATCTTCATTCAGTTGGCTTTTCTGACACACTAAACTACTTACGCAATTTGCTGGTATCAGATGCTCATGAGTTTAGAATCCTGAAGGTATAGTACAAAGGGCTGGATTTATAATGGTGACTGCTCTTACAAAAATCCTTACTTCTTTAAATATTAAGGTTTTAAATTTTTTACTTAATTTCCTATTGGCAGTACTAGGGCCCCACACAGCAAACCAAGAGTTCTACCACCAAGCTACTTCCTTAGCCCTGAGGTTAAGACTATTAGTCTTAATATAAAGTCTTGAGCACTCTGAATTTAATCTCAATGACATTTTAAGGTGGAAAAAAATAAATGTTTTATTTTCAAACATATTTACTTTTTAAAGTTTTAAAATTACATTTATTTATTTATTTATTTATTTATTTATTTATTTATTTATTTGGGGTGGGAGTGGGGCACCACAGCGCACAAACACCTCGAGCTCAGAGGACAACTTGTGAGAGTTAGTTCTCTCTCTACACTGTGTGGGCCCCAGAGCCTGAACTTAGGCTGTCAGGTTTGGTAGCAAGCATCTTTATCTCACTGCCCCCGCCCCCCAAAAATCCCTCAAACCTTTAAAGTTTGAATGAGAAAGTAAGTATTCAGAGTGGGGTCTGTTCTTGACAGTTCTCAGAGAGGTCAAAATAAAAGAAACAGACCAAAGTGACAAAGGCAGCTTGTCAGAGCTGTACCTCAGCATATTTTGGTTCCTGTGGGGACACATGTCCAGGGTAGACACACGTCAGTCACAAATTTCAAGGTCCTCTCACCTACAGAGGAAAATTCCAGAATATCTTTATCTGATAAGCCCTTCCCACTCTCCTGGAGCAGACACTTGAGAATCATAGCTAGTCTAGTCTGAAAGAACAGGGCAGCCTTTTCCCAATGGGCACATAATGACAAGCTTGGAGAAACCAACCGTCTCACCCAGTGTATTGTGAGTAGTGTAAGTGAGGGAGCATCTGGGTGCTGGAAATCAAATGCTCTTCCTCACTTGGTTGGGATAATATTCAAGTTACAAATGCTGATTTTGAGATGATTCTGCCTTTTTAATAAAAATCTGGATGGCATGGTGAGAAAGCTAAAAGACCCTTTATATGGAAATTGCTTGCCAGATGAACAAATAGCCCCATGGTTCTTGTGCTAAGTTAGCTTTCCAATACTATAACAAATGCTGGAGACAATTGGCTTATAAAGAGAAAAGGTCAGTTAGGCAAGGCAGCTCATGCCTGGAATCCAGGATTTGGGAAGCTGAGGTAGAAGGGTAGCTCTAGGTTAGAAACCAGCCTGGACTACACAGTGAATCCAAGGCCAACCTCACAAACAAGTCAGAAGGGGGAGGGTGCCACATCCTGTGTGACTGGGTCCTGGAAACCTATCCGGGAGTGGCAGGCATGGGCTGGAGAGTTGGCTCACTGTAAAGAGCACCTGCTGACTCTGGCAGAGGACCAGGGTTCAATTCCCAGCACCCACACACTGGCTCACAACTGTTTGCAACTTCCGTCCCAGGGTACCCAAAGCCCTCTTCTTGCCTCTGTGGGCACCTGGCACACACGTGGTGCACCATACATGCATGCAGGCAAGATGCTCATGTGCACAAAATAATAAAGTAGATAAATCTTTTAAAATTATAAAAAGGATGTGAGTAACTTAAATCTGGGACTGGGTGGGAGTTTGCTCACTGGAGAAAAATCAGCAGCCTGGATCTCCACTCTGCTTACTATATACAACATGAATAAGGCACTGGGTTACTAATGGCGGGTATGACCACGGATTGGGAGGAGAGGCTGAAGTCAGTGTGTTCTACACATTCCATTTTTAGCTACTGGCCAACATTCAGTCAGCATACAGGTTTGGACCACGGGAAGGTCTTGCCAGTCCCATTGAGTCTGAAGTATTGGCATCCTTCACATGACTGTGCTCATGTCATGCGTGTTCATTCATGCACACTTGAATGTACACTTGCTCTCCGCGGTGGAGGGAATCCTAGGCTCAGAGTGTTAGGGGGTTCAGTCCAAGGTCAATTGGCTCCATTGCTGTGAGCCTGCCATAGCAGGAGTATGAGCAAAAAGTCTCACCTCATGGCTAGGGTCCCACAGTGCCCTTTTAGGGTTCACTTCCAGTGACCCAAAGGCTGCCCCACTGTTAGGAACTCCAGAGCTCTCAACAGTGTCATGCTGGACACAAGCCTTTATTAGGCAAACCTTGGGGGTGACACTTAAGATCCAAATGATGGTGGTTCTTCTAGCAATCAACAAATAGAAAAAAACAACAACACAGAGGCACAACCAACCAGGGTATTCTTCTGATGAGACACATGACAACCCAGGAGCAATAATAAAGCCAAAAGGAAAAGAGCATGTACTGCCTATCAGTGGTGTCTATTACAGCAAGAAACAGTCTCTCGCGGACCACAAATAACCAGGATATAATTCAAGAGTATGTCACCCAGAAAACCCCAAAGTGTAAATAAATGAACTTATTGGTTCTTTGTGTACTTTAGGAAGCCTCTAAGTCAATTCTGGAAGCTACAATAAATCAATAATATTATCTTTAAATTAAACTGGTATTTGTAAACAAGGGAGCCCTCTCAGAAGTCAATGTGTTTACTATGCTAGAAAGAAGGTTGCCATGGAAACCTACAACCTAGTAAACACCTAATTGTTCAGCAACCTGAGAATATTTAGTTATCTGGCCTGAACTGTGTAACTCTCTGAAATAGTTGTAATTACTGCAATATAGAAAATATACTAGGGTTCTCTTAAAAATCTTACAAAGGTAAAGGAGATACATGGATTAAAAATAACGGAAGCTTTTGTTGAAAAAAAAACATTTCATGTTATCAGTAATAACAGTGGCTAAAGGGGTAATAATGGGTAAAATTCACAGAGACATCAAAACCCTCATTAGCCGTTATCATTCCAGCCAGGGAGAGAGAGGGGACAGTGGCTGTAGGAACCATTAGTTGTTTTCTCTTTCTAATGGATAGCTGGGTCTCTGGCATAGCCACCTGTGCCGAGGCCAACATCCACATGGTGAGACCTCAGTGTAGGAAGTTTCAGAAGTTCTTGGTTTGTTTGTTTTTCCCTTTTAAGGAAGAGATACTAAGAGGTCATCCAGCCATCCACAGCAGAATGTGGAGGAGAAAACGCAAGGCTCTTAGGCCATCAATAATCCAGACGGAACATAGAAACAGCCCCTCACTGGTCAGGTTTCTGTTTCCTAAAAGGCAGGGGATGGTCCTTCAAGACACCATCTGGGTCGGAAGTTTATGCCCCTAAATATATAACTCGTTGAAGATGGAGATGTCCCATTTTAAAGGATCTTTAAGGAATAGTAAATAATCCATGATGATCTTCAGGATCTAGCTCATCCTCTGACTTACCGTTTTCAAAGGTAAAACTCTCTCTCTCTGGTTCCTCTTCCATCTCCCTTGCTAAGAAAAGAAGGCCTTACCACTGTTCACCGGTACCATGGCAACAGCTCATATGCTAGTTTCTATGCCCATCTTCAACCCAATCATAGACCCAACCATGTCGATCCATGACTAAAAACAAAGGAATCCAGTTGCTTACCACCTGTACAATAAAGGTCCATCTCAGTCGTCAACCCACTCCCACCCTCCGCCACAGCACCGTCTACTGCTCCCACCTGCTGCTCTTACAGTCCAGTCACACGCAAGCCACATTCTACCTATGGAAGTTCTTTGAGCTTCTCTGCAGCTTTCTTATTTTGCAGAGTATGATTTCTCTGGTGATGTCACCTGACACCTGGAAGCCCAGACCTGGATTTTGTGGCCACCTTTGTGTAAGTTTGTCTCAGGAGGAAACTGTTTTTAGCTGTATACAGAATCAGGGTTCCATGTGTAAGAAACATGGAAGAACAGATGCTGGGATGCTGAAGTCCTGGGATGCTGGGATGCTGGTGGGATGCAGGGATGCTGGGATGTTGAGATGCTGGTGGGATGCAGGGATGCTGGGATACTGGGGTGCTGGGATGCTGGGGTGCAAGGGTGCTGGGATGCTGGTGGGATGCTGGGATGCTGGGGTGCTAGGGTTCAGGGGTGCTGAGATTCTGGTGGGATGCTGGTACTCTGGGATGCTGGTGGGATGCTAAGGTGCTGAGTTGCTGGTGGGATGCTGGGGTGCTGGGGTGCTGGGGTGCAGGGATGATGGGGTGTTGGGATGCTGGGGTTTGGGGATACTGGGATGCTGGTGAGATATTGGGGTGTGAATGCTGGTGTGCTGGGGTACAGGGGTGCTGGGATGCTGGGGTTTGGGGGTGCTGGGATGTTGGTGGGATATTGGGGTGCTAGGATGCTGGTGTGATGCTGGAATGCTGGGGTGCTGGGATTCTGAGATGCTGCGGTGCTGGGATGCTGGGAGACCCTTGGCAGAGCCTGTCAAGGACCTGGGAGAAGAGGGACAGCAGAACAGACAGGGTCTCCCTGTATGTTCCTGCCTGGCCTGGAACTTGCTTGGTAGACCTGGATGGCTTCAAACTCACCGAGATCTGCCAATCTCTACCTCCTTGCATCCTGGGATTAAAGACCTGTACCATACTGACCTATGGTCAACATGGCTTCTTGTTTCTTAAAGTCAATACACTGAAAACATCAAACTTAGGAAAGTGCAGGAAAGCATTTTTTAAAATTCCATAATCCTAGTACCCAGAAAACCCTGCCCATGAGCATCTTGGCACAGCCCCGCTCTGTGCTGCTCTGCAGCCTGCCTTTCATATATCATGAACATTCTCCTATGACAATAATGGCCTCTCTACTGACAACCTGGTTTTTAATGGCCTCAGGGTACTCTGTCACAAGGCTGCACTGTAATTTATTAAACCAACCACACGTAATTAAGCAGTTAGGCTTGGCCACTTGATGCTCTAGGAGCCTTTTTAGCTGGTTTCCTTAGAAGACATCCCTAGAACCCAAACTTCTGGTTCTAAAGATGTGCACATATTCAAGAATCCCAAAAGAAATAGCTTTCAGTTTGAGAAACATAAGATAACACAAATATATGATACCCACATATGAAATGAGAGTACACCAAAATATTTTAGTGGTACACATTATAGGTTCTTTGTATGCATACAGAGATATATATTTCAAAAAGTGGTGCTCACTGTATGTTTTCTCTTGTAACATATTTATACTCAATAAAGTGAACAGGAAGAGTGTGGTGGTATATGCCTGAACTCTCAACACTAGAGGTTGAGGCAGGAGGATTATGAGTTCCAGACTACACAGTAAGACTCTACACCCAAACTCACACACACTCCCCCTCCCTCTCTTCTGTGTATTTAAAGGACCATTCTTCTACAAACAGCACTTGTAGTGGTTTTAACTGTTTCCCTGTATGGCAGTGCCTTAGCTGATTTTCCTCTCGCTGTTTTATTGTTTGTTTTGGATTTTTCGTAAGCATGCTTGAAGTACACACCCTTGAAATTATCATGTATAGTTATTTTCACATGCTCAAAACACATTCCTGGGTCTGGAGAGATGGCTTGGTGGTTGAGAGCACCCACTGTTCTAGCAGACCAAGGTCAGGTTCCTAGCACTTCTGGTGCACATACATGCACATGCACAAACAAATCTCAAAACGCATCACTAAGAAGCTACTTATTATGTCTAAAGGGCATTTGCATCCCGTTTTTCCCCTGGAAAAGCCATGGCACGTCTGTATTATATAAGAACACTTCTTATGCTTTTTGCCTAGCACTGAGCATGATGAAATCCCAGGCACACCAACAGAGCCCCATCTCTCTTTTAAGAAGTAAATCGAAGCATCCTCAGATTCTCCAGTCTCCCTCCAGGTGCGGTTGTTCCACCACGCACTCATAGCTGCATTTACTCAGCTCACTGGAAAGCTATGACTCAGTAGTCAACTGACATGTTGTCCTTCCAACTGTCCCGTGTGCTTCACGGAGGCCACGATCATGTCTTAGTGCTGACATTGCCCCGGTGTCCCGGTGCCCCAGTGCCCTGGTGCCCATGCTGGGATGCATATGAGGCACCCACCAATGTTTGGCTGATAACCTGCACAGGTTAGTGTTGGAACTTCCAAACCATTTCAAAAGAAAAGGCTGCAAGCTTGATTGTACATTTCAATATTTTAAAAAGGATTTGATTTGATTTTAATTGTGTGTATTTGGGGGCAGGGGTCTGTGGACATGTGAGCGGAGGAGCCTGTCAGAGTCCAGAAGAGGACACTAGATTCCCCTGAAGCTGGAAATACAGGTTGTTGTAAGATGCCTGACTGTGTGGTGGGAACCAAATTCAGGTCCTCTGCAAGGGCAGTAAACACTCTCGACAGCCGTGACATTGCTCTAGCCTGGACTTTAATTCTTAATATAACCTATAACTAACCCATAGATACTAAACAAAAATAAGAAGTACCCAGGACTATTCAAGTATACAGATAAGCCATGATATGTGATGATTCAATTTATAATTCTCCATCTTTATTAATATAAAATATGCCCTTTCCAAAAATATTTATATACATGAGTATTTTGCCTGGATATATGTCTGTGCACCATGTGCCTGTGGTACCCTCAGAGACCAGAAGAGGGCATCTTATGCCTTGGGACTAGAGTTAACAGACAGTTGTGATCCACCACTGGGATGATGGGAATTGAACCCAGGTCCTCTGGAAGAGCAGCCAGTGCTCTTAACCACTGAGCCATTGCTCCAGTCCCCACATTCAGAATTTTAAATTTTTATTTTTTTCTCTGGGTTAAGGTCACGTAGTATAATTTTTAAACTTTTTTTTGTTTAAAGTGTGTGTGTGCATTGTGTCGTTTACACACATGTGTAGATGCATCTACATAGGTGTGCTGGCCCATGGGGGTGCCTCTCCTATCACTTTTCTTCCTCTATTAATCTCTGCCTTATTTGGTCTCACTGATGCCGGTGGATTGGCTGAATGCTGAACCGCTGGTATTCGCCTGACTCTGTCCCATGCCCCAGTTGAGTTGTTACAGAGACAGTACCCATCAGGATTTATGTGGGTGCTGGGGATCCAAACACAGGTCCTCATGCTTGCCCACTCATGCTTGCCCACTCATGCTTGCCCACTCATGAGCCATCTCTTCAGCCACAACTTGTCCTCACATCTCTAGCAAGCTGCCACCCCCAGTCTACCACACTGGTCATGAAGGTTAAAAACCCCCGCACTCAACAGCACCTGGTATTATGCTGTGTTTGCTACCTTCAGTATATTAAATGGATTCTTAAGGTGTGATTTTTTTTTTCAGTTGCTAATGGCTCTGTTGGAACACGGTTCTATCACTGTAAATCAAGGCCCATCTCTAATCTGAGAGAGGCATTTTTAAGGAATATTTAAGGAAGCCAAAATGATACAAGTGATATCTTTCCCAACTTTGACCTTTCTATTTCAAAGTCCTTGGGGGAGGGGTGTGTGGGAGGGGGGAGCTTTGCTATTTATAAGCCAGAAAGTCACTGCTGGAAGTAGCTTTCACTTTGCAAGAGAAATTGTTCATTAATTTACTCAAGCACTCTTCACACTGTCAAATACATGTGGTATGCATCATTAGTGTGTAAAACAACATAGCGCTGTATGTTCCAAGCAAGAAAGGGACATGGGGACTTACAAGTGGTTATATCACAATAACAGTGTAACACTTGCCGCCTTCCCAAGGTTGCAAAGCACCGATACTATAACCCTTATTATAAACAGCCGGGTGAGGCACTTTTATGTACGTCCTTCTCTCTGCTAGAACCGACCTGATAATGCAGGGGAAATACATTTGTTTGTTTTAGTAGGTGCCACACTAAATAAAATATATGTTAAAGTCTTTCTGTCCCATATTATTCTTGAGACTCTGAAGATTTAGTTCATTCAAAACTGGGGAAATAGAGATAATACACACAAAAAGGAACTACCTTGCCTATGGGAGGCACTATGGGTCAAATGACCCCAGCTCTCCAATCTTCGAGGGCTTCAGAAATGTACTAGGAATAGAAGACCTGCCAGGCTGGAGATGTGTCCTCTTGGCCTGCAGACCCAGCACCCCTGCTGTTCTGACACCCCTCACTTAGTTCTCTTTGCTTCTCTTCAGCATTTAAATGGTTTGTCTAGGCAAAATTAAAACACCCTAACACTAACAATTCAGGTGCACATTTTTGATGCAAGACAGAGTCTCACTCTGCAGCACTGGTTAACCTAGATACCAGGATGGCTTCGGACCCACAGAGATCCACCTGCCTCTGCCTCCTGAGTGCTGACATTAAAGGGGTGCACCACCATGTCCGGCCCATGTGTAAATCTTAAATATTTCTAAGTGTTGGTCTTCATTCTTACATGGACTATAGATCAGCATTTCGAGCAGGTCATCAGAAATATTTACCTCTGCTGTTTTTTTCTAGCTCCTAGCTCATTCTCAGCTCCTGTAACCACAGCACTAGAAATCTGAGCACAGTCAAGATTTACTGGCTGCTCAGAGCTAATTATAAAGGTCTCCAATCCAGTCTTCCCCACCCTCCTCCTCCAAAGAAATATTCTATGTAAAAAGAAAACTAAATAGGGGCTGGGGTGTGGCTCACCTGTGGGGCCGGGTTGGGGGAGCCTAGGGTGTGGCTCAGCTGCAGAGGGCTAGGGTGTGGCTTGGCTGTGGGGTTCTGGCCCAGCTAGAGTGCATGAAGCCCTGCTGGGTTCAGTCCCCAGCACCACATAATGTGGTGTGGTAGTGTATGCCTACAGTCTCAGCTCTTGGGAAGTGGAGGAAAGGGGCTCAGGACTCCAAAGCCATCGTTTGCTGCATAAAGTTTAAGGTACCTGAGACTCTGTCTCAAAACAAACAAACAAACAAACAAACAAACAAACAAACAAACCTGAACGCCAACGGTCTGTGATCATTTAGAAGGAGATGCTGTGTTAACAAACTAAAGAGCAACTGCTGCTTTCTTTTAATGTGTAGGGTGGGTTTTTTTCCAAAGAGATCAGTAAATATTATGCAATAGAAAATACTTTTTCCCCCAGTATAGAAAGGCATACATTTCAAAAAACCGAAGGACAGAACAGAAAAAAAATCACAATTTAGATGAGGTTCCTGTACCTTAATTTTGCATATCTCTCTCTCTCTCTCTCTCTCTCTCTCTCTCTCTCTCTCTCTCTCTCTCTCTCTCTCTTCCTCCCTCCCTCTCT